>NW_026261471.1:0-57561 GCF_024610275.1 Lodderomyces theae
TTAAAGCCAATTGTGCAATAATTCTCTCAAAGACAAACAAAATAAATGTCGCATTGGTATGAACAATTATGTCGCATTGGTATGAAATAAAAAATAAAAAGACTGTATGTGTGTATGGATGTAGTGGGGTTGTGTAATGTATATAAGAGAAAAAAAAGCAATTCACAATGCACGTGATTAACAGTAGCACTATATGCAGTACACCTATATCCTTCTTCCTACTAGACTCAAATTTCTTTCATCTGAAGAAATTATCTAACCAGAGCTGGCTTACTTCAGAGACAGAGGACAAGCAGGGGTTGAGAAATATTTAGGTCTCACTTGAACAGACTACTACCACCGCTGCTTCTTCCTTTTTGCTAGAGACAACTCTCTTTTCAACTACGTTCTTTAGGAAGATCAGATTCATTATCACAATCATTTTGATATTGACTATAGGCTTTCGCTAAAGCTTAAATCCCCATAGCTTTCATTCACATTCATTGTTTGATTACCCTTTACGTGCTGAATTAGGACCCTCCACTCTACAATCACTACCATAAAAGCAGTCATGTCCTCGACTACAACTTCAACACAGGTATACAGTGAGGGAACTGAGCTCAAGAACAGATTGAGCGGTAGTAGACATACTTCGTCTTCAGTTGAAGAACAGCTTATTGAAAAGCTTGACTACTTTGTATCCTCAATCGAAGCTAGATTAAACAACTTTGAGATCTTCTTTAAATGGAAAGAAGCACACGCTAATAATGAGACTGAAGGAGGTGAAGACAAGGAACCCGGGGTGGCCAAACCCATCAAAACTACAACCAATATATTCACGAACAATCATCGTAATGGTGGTGTTGGTGGTGGTGGCGGCGGAGGTAGCTCGCTCTCTGCTCGCGATAGGTCCGATTCAACGTCAAGCTTGCAAAGTTTGAAAGAAGTATCTTTGATGAAGTTGAACTTGATTAGAGATCGACTTAGATTGATCAAAAAGAGTGTCCTAAGTAAAGGATTCACCAATGTTGAATTTTTGTACAATTTGTTGAATGATCAGTACGACTATTTGTTCAGTTCTGTTGTTGATCCAGATATGTTGGATGATGTGAAGGAAGAGAAGGAATCAGAGGAAGGAGAAGAAGAAGGGGATGACGCAAGAGCAACAGCAACCGCAACAGCAACCGCAACCGCAACCGCAACTGCTGCTAATGGGGCCCCCATCTCAGTTGGTACCAGCAGCAAGCGTGAAGTGCTCGCTAATAAACTTATAGACATGATCTACTACTTTGATCAAAAATTGACCAGTATCGACGACTATCTCCGTGAGAAAAACGCCATTGTTGAAGGAGGACCCGACTTGCATGATGGACAACACACACAACACTTAATCAATTTACGATTCTTCAACTTCAACCGTGCTTTGAAAAATGCTGCTAGGAACAAATACGTCCATTACTACGAATTACCCTTGATGTGGCGAGAAAACAAGTATATTATCCATGGGTATCGGTTTTCTTTGAAACATAGTGAGATGTGGAAACTGGTTTTCGCATGGCATAATGAAACCATGAATATTTGGTCGCATTTGGTTGGTGTGGGGGTTGTTTTGTATATCGCTCTTGTCCAATTCCCACAATTGCCAGTTTTTGCACTGATGAGTAGTGGGGATAAGCTGATTATGTACATTTTCCTAGCTGCAGCATTGGGATGTTTGATTTCGTCGTCAACATGGCATACGTATTCGTGTTTTGCCCATTTCCCCAGCAGGGCCAATTTTGCATGTATTGATTATTCAGGAATAACGTTGTTGATTACATGTTCAGTTATCGCCATTGAGTATTGTGCATTGTACAACTACCCCAACTTGTCATTGGCGTTTGTTATTTTCACGATGTTGTGTGGTGTCGGTGGGTTTGCTTTCAATTGGAGTCCGTATTTCGATAAACCCGAGTGTCGTCCATTACGCATTGGGTTCTTTATCGGGTTGTCGTTTTCGGGGTCTACTGCACTTTTATGCCAAGCGTGGTATTATGGAGTCTGGCACGCGTTGTGGTTCACGTTGCCGTTGTTTTACAAGAGCTTTGTGTGGTATTTGTTGGGCGTTGTGTTTTATGGTGGGTTGATACCGGAGAGGTGGAGGTTTGATGTGATTATTGAGGAGAACAGTGCCGGGTCGTGCCAGCATCGTTATGATGCTATTGATGTGATTGAGGATAAGGTGGGACATGCTGGTGAGGAGGAGATTGATGAGATTGAACTGGAGTTGTTGGATTTGGAGCTGCATCGGTTGCAAAAGGTTACGGATGGGATTCATGAGGAGGAGCAAGGAGGGGATAAAGAGGGAAAACAGGAAGAAGAGGAAGCAGAGGAACATGTAAATGATGGCACCAGCACATCCGATTTCGAAGATGACGATGAGAATGACGATGAGAATGAGGAGGAGAATGAGAATGAGAATGAGAACGAGAACGAGAACGAGGACAACGATTTTAAACGGTTGGTGAGGAAACACTTCAAGAGGGAACCCACCAAAACACCATATGCCAATACGTTTATGAGTTTATGGTGGGTGGATTACTTCTTGGCTAGTCATAACATTTGGCATATATGTGTCTTGTTGGGCATTTTGGGTCATTATGCATGCTTGGTTCAGATGTTCAATGCCATCAAGGGGGTATAAGCGATAACCCTGTAAGTTGTTTTATGTTTTTATGTGTTATTGTGTACTGTGTATTCAAATTTATTCACGATTTTTACTTCTATAGACACTACACCTTCCATAACTGTTTGTATGTTATTGTTGATAAGTTTGCTTTGGGAATGGGAAAGTTGGACCAACTTGTTGAATAGACAACTTGGCGGCCCATTGTCCCACATCAACAGCCTTGGCCAAAGATTCACCCTGGACTAAAGACGCAATGAATCCAGCGGCAAAGGCATCACCGGCACCATTAGTGTCGACAACTTCTTCCTTGGCCAATGGGGCAACGGGGTACTCGTGGACGTCAACTTGTCCATTACCTAAGTCGGTAACGGTAACTGTTGGTTGGGTACCTTGAGTAAAGATGACAGTACGTGGGATTTGTTTATTCTCCTTTGGTAACTTGACAATTTCCTTCGCAATGGCAACGACGTCCTTGTGATCGACTTTCAAGTCGTGTGATTGGGCATACGCCTCTGCTTCCGACTCATTGGCAATGACGTAGTCGACATACGGCAAGACTGAGTCCAATTGGTCTTTGAAGAATTGAGCAATGAAAGGAGCACTAAAGTTGAGTGCCAATGGTTTATTCTTTTTGGCTGCTTCTTTACCCAACAACAAGATGGCTTCTGGAGAAACAGTTAAGTGGAATCCACCAATGTAGTAATGAGTGGCGTTTTCCACAATGGACCAATTCTCTGGCTTTTGCAAATGCTCAGGCTTGAAATGGTTAGCAGCGGCCAAATCAGTAACCAATGATCTATGATGGTCATAGATCAAAGCAGCACACTTACCAGTAGCATACTCCAGCTGGACTTGGTATTTTGTAGTCAAGCCATATGCTTCATTAGCTTCATTCAACCGTTCAGCGTAAACGTCATTACCGACCGATCCAAAGTAAACGACGGATTTAGGAGGCAAGATGTATTGAGCACCCCTGGCGGTATTTTGAGCAGCTCCACCAGCAACGAGAATCAAGTCGGGTTTCTGCAAGATTTCCTCATAGATTGGCATGTGTTTCTCATCGGCCAAGATTGCGTCGTTGTCCTTCAAGTCGTATTTTGTCAAATACGATTTATCAACGTTGGTTTGGAGGTCTAATAATGGGTTACCTAAACAGACCAATTTGTATTGTTGGGAAGACATTGTTGGAGAAGAAGAAGTGTAATTGCGAAGGGAATTGGTGGGTAGTTTGGTGTAGTTGAGATGAAATAATCTCTTACAAGGTAGTGGAAGTACTTTGAACTTGAGCTGTTTGATGATACAGTTGCAAGATGTTGTTGAAAAATTCATCATGTGCAGCTACTGTTAGTTAAAAAAGACCCTCTGGGGTCGTGTGAAGAGTGTAAAAAAAAATAAAGAGAAAATAATAAGTTGGAATTTAAAATTGGTGCCATGCACGTGCTAAGAGTTGTTGAAGATTTTTATTTCTTGTGATTGTTGGGTTCAAAGAGAGTTGCAAGTTGCAAGCTGCAAGTTGCAAGTTGCAAGAATGTCATTTGTACTTCGTAGCAGAGTGAGGGGAGGTGGGAGTTATGTGGTACCACAGTTACTGCAGTCGAAGCATCGAACTCTTTGGATGCTTTGAGATTTGATTACGCCATAAACTAATTTGACTAAGAATAAGAGTTTTTACACACTGGATGGTGAAATTCATATGCCAGAAACACCTGTAAAACGCTCTACTCCAACGTTGATCATGATCACTAACGACAATGTAACACACTCGAATAGTTTTTCATTACGCATGTGAGTGAGGTTGTTGAACTATTCTGAACCGTGGTGCATATCATCTTTCTTTCTTTTTGCTCTATCGTTCCCCCCCTCCTCCAATTTATAATGTGTGTCGGTTCCGTTCCATTCCGTTGATCCTAATTGTCAAATGTCATCGTCTAATTTCAAAATCAATGTCGCTAATAGTTTAATGTCGTAGCATTGTATTTTGTGAAACCATAAACAAATCAAAATTTTTTTTTTTTGTTTTTTTTTCTCCAACCACTTTATCCACAGTCAACTTAAGATATTTAAAGTTTCTGCTTTTGCACAGGGTCTTTCTTTTCTTCTAGATCACACTGATAGCTGATATAATATTATAACACTGGTACTATCTTGCAGCTACTTACATAATATAATAATACAGTCAGTGTCAACCAAACCACCACCACCACCACAACAACAACAACAACAACAAACACACGAAAGAACAACACACTCATTTGACCTGAGACCACGATAACTCAACAAGCAACAAACAACAAACAACAACAGCAAACGACAACCTTTTCTGCACTGTACACACGCACTGCCTCTCACTTCTTCCCGCTTCCACCTCCCACCACTACCCCCAAGAGAAATATGTCACTGTCGCCGCAAAAATCTGCCAATACCGTGTCATCGTCTTCACGTGTTATTGATTCATTGCAGTCTACAATTGACAAACTAACGGATGAGATAACCACTTTAAAGCAAAACAACCAAGAAACTACCAAAAAGAATCAGATTCTTAGTCAAAGAAATGAGTCCTTTGTCGATCAAGTGGCCAATCTAAAACACGAAAATGAAATGTTGAATGCCATGTTGAAGCGTAAAGATCGCCGTATTGCCGATTTAGAAACCCAAAACAATGAAATGTCGAGCACAAAGGAGACTGCTGAGTTTCAGTATAAGCAATTGAAGTTGAGGTGTGAAAATTTGGCCTCCAACAGTGACAAAACTATGGCCGAGTATGAAGGGTTGAAAATATCTTATGATGCTTTGGTTACCAGCTGTAAGGAGTATAAACAACATTACAAAAAGGAGATCGAAACCATTAGTGAGAATTTTGAAAATTACAAAACTTCCAACTTGGCCAAATGGGAAGAGTTGCAAAAACTGATTTCAAGTAATGATAAAGATGTTGATATCTTGTTGGATTCATTGGGCAATAAGAAAAAGTCAATGGACAACATCTATGTTCAAAAGAATACCAAGATTTTGCAACTTTTAACTACATTGGCCAACTTGGTTAAATCACATGGTCAAGAAAGTAAACAAGTTCTTACTGAATGCACAGAAACCATTGATTTTTTACTAAACAAATATCCCGATTTAAACGAACAGATATCCCAGCATGAACAAGTTGAAATTGATATAAATTCAATGCTTCTTGAGTCAAAGGAAACTTTGAATAATACATCGTTTGATGACGAGGAAGTAACCTTGATACACTCACCTGATTTAGACAATGCAACAGCACCGGCCACAAATACATTGACTAAATCCGCCTCAATAAGAAGAAAACTGAAAAGATATAGCTCCATTTCAAACAATTCATCTAATTCCCCATCACCAAAATTACCACATTCAGCACAATATCCCCATAGCCGCCATTCGAGCCAGCACAATCAACATACCCAGCACGCTACACCGTATTCCACAACGCAAAACCAAGCATACCAACACCCGCATTCGCACGCACGATCACAATCTCAACTGGACCCGCACAGAAAACCTGCAATAAACAATAACCTCATCAACACCAATAAATCAAAACACAAGAATGGCACAAAGAGCTATGATGGGTTATGCAATGGTGAACGCGACAACGGCAGTAGCAATAGCAATGGCTACAATGACAAAGCTGGCAGGAGAAGATCAGGATACTTTGGCAACTCCAATAAAGTGGGTAATGGAGCTAAAAATAAACGAAACTCACAAATTATAGATCAAACAATATAGAGAATTGGGGAAAAAGAACAAAGAGCATAACAGTTTGAGGATGTTTGGATTCCGCATTCATTGTATAACTTATTTATTTTCAGTGGTTTTTTTAATTTAAAATCAGTAATCTCGTCTTTATGAGCCATTTATCAATTCTTCATTTAAGCTCTCAACTTTCAACACAATAGTTGAGTTTATTTCAGTCTGCGGCGTGTTTTCCTTGGCGGTCTTGAGTAGAATTGGTTCTCTATACTCAAGATGCTCATTGTTTTTGCAATTTCTTTGCTCGAGACATTTTACCTTCATATCTGTCTGCGCTCTTGGCGAAAAGCCGGACATGGAAAAGTACCAGATATACGTATGAAATGTTCTTTATAACCTTGCAAGTTCATTCCTCTCTAAACAGAATACCCGACAACAGATCCATCCTCATAGCCCACCAACAACAAGTCTCCGTACTTCTTTTGCTTTACTAGCGTTGAGTACTTTTGGACATCTTTTGACTCAGATTTGTTAAACATGCACATGTAACTCAACTTTACCCTCGTTTTCATGTCTTTTGCGTCCAAATGAGGTAGAGAGCGCTCAATAGTCTCATTCACCAGTTGGATAACTCCATTCCAAAACCCCACAATAAGATGCTCGTTGTATGGAACTATAGATTGGATTCCCGATTCGTTGAACTTGCAAACGTCGACTGGATCCTTGTGAATGGTAACTTTTTGACCTGTTGACCCTGATACAAGAATACCATTAAGGTTAGCTAAAGATATAATAGGGTTCGGCATATGAGTTGAATTGTGGTACTCAAGTCTTAGTTTGATGTCTTTGTTTATAAGCAGTGTTGAGGTTGCGCTTTGAGTAATGGAAGGTTGCGGTATTGTGATGCTTAGTCCTACTATGTCTCCTGATTCGTAGCCGATGTAAAGGACGTTGCCAATGATGAGCATCTTCATAATAATTCCAAAATCGTTTCTCCCTTCTATACTAGCAAAGTTTAACTTGTGTATTAGGTCGTATGGAGAAAAATTGGCCACCTCACGTGTGATAGTTATAGAATCTTCATGGAGCCGGTAAACATCAATGTTGTTCGAGTCTGTCGTCGCTGGAGTAATCAAATAACGTTCCTGAAATAGTACAACATTTGAAAAATTCAATGCATTGACAGGAAACTCATACTGTAGTTTGTCATCCGTCCAGATTTTAACAGTTGAATCACGAGAATGGGTTATGATGTATTTACCCCATTTCAATAATGTCAAGATTGAGTCAGTGTGTGCCAACCATTGTAGAATTGGTCGTTTTGTTGACAAGCTCCACTTTATAACAAAGCCAGACTGGTCTGACGTGAGTACATTATCCTCAGAGAGTGGCAAGATGCAAGTAATTGAAGCCTTGTGAGCTCGTAGCGCAAGAACTCTCATCGAGTTGATACTCACTACCTAAGTTCATCACTTGGATGAGCATCAAAGAAAAACAACAAAAATAAAAATACAATCATCAACAACACCAATTCTAAAACGCAAGAGAGTCGGCCCACACTATGGTGAAACGGGACCATTTTTCAAAGTTGGCGTCTGAAAATGCCAAAGAAAGAGTACAAGCAGCCAACGCTTTGATGCAAGAGTTGATTGAGGAAGACTCTTTTCAAGAATGGGACTACACCTACAATCGTTTAATAAAGGGCTTGACTTCAACTAAGCAAAGTGCCAAATTGGGATTTGGCGTGCTTTTAACTGAAGTTATATCCGAAATGAAGAAACGTAATGGGTTGACGGTTGAAAAGTATTTGGAGAAGTTACGTGAAGTGACTACTGTCAAAGGTGGTATGAAAGGAAAGGAAGAAAGAGCCCTTCTATTTGGTCATTTGTTTGGACTCAATGTGATTATAAAGGTGGGATGGCTTGAAGAAGCGAGTGAGGCAGAGTGGTTTCACTTTATTGACGATTTGACAAATTTGTTGAGTACAAAGCCTTGGATAAGGGAAGCTGCCACCGCTAGTTTGATTGGAGCTATCAAAACCGCCAATTCTAAAGTGTCACATGCTGTTTACTTGAGGTCAATGCAAAAATTGAACGATCTTGGTTTGAACTTGTCTACGGAGGGCTTGGCCGTGTACTTGGCCATAGACGGGCAAGTCAGATCAAAACTCGCCGAAAAGATTGTCAACCCAAAGTCAAATTGGAAACAAGGAGATCCTCTTCACAAAGGAAACTTGCCCGTCTTAGCCAAGGTTTTGAAAGATGTTGAGATTGTTGACGAAAATGTCGAAGATAGGAAACAAAAGAGCAACTGGACCCCAAACTTGCCATTTGTATGGGACATTCTTATTGAAGAGTTGGCGGCTCCCAGAGATGGTGTGAGGGAACCTCCGAAAAAGAAACAAAAAAAGAATAATGGAAACAAAGGCGATGAAACGATTGGCTTGAAAGAATTTTACAAGGTTGTAATTGACGAGTCATTATTTTCAGAGAAATCGTCGCATGAGAGAAAATATTGGGGATTTGAAATCTTTATCAAGTTTTTGACAAAACTAGATCACGACTTGGAAGTGTTGTTTACTCCCAACTTCATGAGATGCTTGATCAATCAGTCATCACACAAGTCACGCACGTTGCATGAAATAGCCGTCAGAGCCTTGTCTGCAATAGCGGAAAAGAGTTCGCAGGTTAATGAGTCTGGTCCTATGTTGCTCAAATGCTTATTGGATGAGTCAAGAGGCGGATGTTGGAACTTTGACTTGGTAACCAAGTCGCGCACTGTGGATAGAGTTTTGTTGGTGCCCAACAGTGGTAATGTTTCCATTATTATTGACAAGTTCTCCAGTATGTTGAAGAGTCAAACATCCACGGACGGGTTCAAGTACTCCAATGATAACGTTCTCAAGTGGTGCCTTGACAAATTAGTACATTTGGTAAAATTCAACAGGGATGATGCGGTTGTGAAACAGGTTATCAAGTTGTTGATCAAAACTGCATTCTTTGAAGGTGAAGCCTCTTCTAATATCAGAAAGTTAGCACAGGAAAAGTTAAACTCAGTACTTTCGGAGCTTTTATCCTACAATAGTGCCGCCGGCGTATCCTGGCCGGGCTACTGTGTTGAGCAAATTGCGCTGTTGGAAAAAACCAGTAAATGCTTGGTCGAATTTGACGAGGAGTTGAGTGAGGTCCGTGACGAAACTAACAATATTTTGAAATCCTTGCAAAAGCATTCAAATGGAGACTTTAGCCGCGTATTTGGTTTACTATTTTCCATGTGTTTTATTCAGTTGTACATGGGTGATGAGGAGATTGTTCAAATAACTCAAGAATTACTATCTCTTTATCAAAGTGAAGCCCGAAGTAATGATGAAAATAACGTGGATACTGCCGTGGTGATGACTGAGATCCTTCTAAGCTTCGTCACTAGAAAGAGCACGTTGTTGAAAAAGTTGTCAATGATTGTATGGGATCATTTTCTTTGTGGGGTTGATGGGGAGGGGAAGTTGAGGATCAATGATGAATGTTTCAAGTTGTTGTTTGATGTTTTGATAGCAAAGGAGAATAAAGAAGGGCAGAAGCAGTTGTTTGAGAACGATGATGAGATGGTTGTTGATGGTGATAGCGAAGATGGCGATGAAGGAGATGATGACGATGATGATGAAGACGATGATGACGATGACGATGATGACGATGATGACGATGATGACGACGACAACGCGACTGCCAACAATACAATGACTGATCTCGACAAGGAAACCAATCTCAAGCTTGCACAAGCTTTGGGCATCCCCACTGCCGAGTCCGGGGAAGTCAAATTCGACGAGCTCTCCGATCTCGATTCATCCAACAATGAGTACGAAAGTGATTCAATGGACGATGAACAAATGATGGCTATGGATGACCAGTTGTCCAAAATTTTCAAAGAAAGGCAAAACATCTTGAGCAGTGTCAGTTCAGGAAACAAGAGAAAGACCGAAGTGCACGATGCACGTGAAAACATGATATTTTTCAAGAATCGAGTTTTAGACTTGCTAGAGAGCTTTACCAAACACCATCCAAATGCTGAATACAACTTGAAGTTTATTGAACCTGTGGTGACATTGATAAATTTGACGATGGATAAAAACTTGGGAGTCAAGGCCCACAAATTTTTAAAGACTAGAATCAGCAAAACCAAGGTGTACACCAGTGCAACTGGTGTTAAGGATGTTGCGAACTTTACCCAATGGAGTAAAGAAACTATTAAAGAACTACAAAATAAAGCTGCTACCACAAAATCTTCAAACCAGGCTGTTATTGCTAGCTACAATCAAAGTTGTATTGTCCTTGCAAAGAACTTAATTGGAGTAGATTCGTCGCAGTTGGAGCTGGTTATCGATATATACACCAACTCGTTGAGACAATGGGCCCTAAATAAAAATAACAAACTCCAGCCCTCGTTGTTCTTTGACTTTATCAATTGGTTGAATGATAAGAGGCAGAATGTGAATGGGCAGTAGAGGTAAAGAGCTGTTATGTATATAGAGAGGTTGCAAAAAAACTAGAGATACAAATGGTCGTGTAATATCGTTCAAATATGTAAACCAATGAAAACCCATTTTGGCGGAAGAGGAAGAAGAAAAAAAAAAAATTCATACACCAACAACAAACATCCGTTTAGCTACTCATATCTAATCAGTACAGCCATGTCAGCATATAAACAAGCAGGTATTTCATTAAACAAGGCTCTCGCCATTGCTGCACAAACTTTGAGAAACTCGTTGAAGCCAGAATTCAAGGCTGCTGCTGAAAGAAGAGGATTTGTTGAGGCCAAAGTTTCCGTATACGAAAATGGTAAAGCTGGTGAACCAAGAGCATTGAAGCCAATTGACAAATAGAGGTGATCACAGAGGAGAGCAAGTTATGTTACATAGATAATGGAGAACCATACATAAAAAAAAAAGAAAACAAAAAGAAAGAAGGAGAATTGTTAATACACGTTTCCACGGAATGTTCTGATTCTATATATTGCAAACTCTATTTACATGTAACAAACTCATTTTTTCAAATCATCACCCAATGTGGTTGTATCCATATTTTGAATCTTCTTTTTTGTGTCTAGAGTGATTTCATCAATTAATTGATCTTTGAGGTCATCAGGCAAGGAATCAATCATGAGTCGCAAATGTTCCAATTTGCCAAAATCACGTTGATGTTGTTCAATCTTTTCTGCCTCGTAATTTGCATGCTCCACCTCATCCGCTTCCTCTTCATCGATTTTATCATCCTCTTTTTTGTTTGTCGATTCATCAAGTAACTTTGACAATTCACTATTTGGGTCACTGAAGAGCTCAACAAACCCACCATGTTCAACAACTTTACCATTCTTGCCAAGCACAACAACAAATTCTGATTTGGAAATGGTTGATAAACGATGAGCTATGGAAATGATTGTAATCTTGCCCTGAGTCGTCAAGTTTTTCAATGTTTCATTGATGAGCGATTCGGATTTTGAATCAAGGGCGGAAGTAGCTTCGTCGAGAATCAAAATCTTGGGACGCTTGATCAAAGCACGAGCAATGGCAATCCGCTGCTTCTGACCACCCGACAACGAAGCACCTCGACTTCCAATAATGGTGTCGTATTTTTCTGGAAAGCTCTCTATAAAGTCATGACAGTTGGCTTGTTTGCACACCTCAATAATATCATTCATTGAAAGCTGGCGAACTTGCTTTGGCGTAAGCCCGTATACGATATTCTCCAAAATTGTTCCGCTCAAAAGAATTGGTTCTTGTTGCACAATCCCAATAATGTGTCTCCTCAAATCACGAACTTGAATATCCTTGATATTTTCTCCACCAATCAAGATTTCACCACCTTGGATATTGTACGAACGCAAAAGCAATGCGGCTACTGTTGATTTTCCTGCACCTGAAGGAGCAACAATACAAGTACTCGTGGAGCTCGCAATGGTGAAGCTACAACGGTCAAACACTTTGTCGTTGGGTCTTGTGGGGTAACTGAATGTGACATCTTTAAATTCAACTTCATTTTGCAAATTTCCGGCCTTCTCTCCACCTATTGGATCAACGTCGCTTTTGTAATCAATCAAGTTGAAGAGTTTAACTCCGGCACCGGCACCTTTCATCAATTCTAGGTATGTCGTTGTCAAACTGTATAATGCCAGGTTGAAAAACTCCAGGTACATTGTGAATGCCACAACATCACCTGCGGTCATTTGTCCCTTTTGCATGAGCCAGATACCCAATGCCACACACGACAAGTACCCAGCGTGATAAAGGGTATATATGCTAACTGAGTAGTTCGATTGAGCCAATGCCTCTTGTTTGGCAACGTTAACCACATTTCTTATTCTGGCACTGTACTTGTTGAGCTCTTTTTGTTCCCCAGTGAATGCCTTGACCAATCTGACGGCATTCAATGTCTCTTCACTCACCTTTGTGAGTCCTGCACTTGCATTTTGAAGCTTTGTTGACAATTTCCTAATCTTTTCTCCATACCATACTGATCCAATAGTAATTGGCGGTGATATCAACAACATGACTCCAAATAACATTGGATTTATCGAGTACATCATATATGAGCTGATAACTCCAAACAACAAGTTCTTTAACCCATCCGGAAGGTTCCCCGTGATAGACTTGCTAACAACATACGCATCACTTGACAATCGCGATATCAAATCACCCACCTTGTTCTTGTCACTGTCATAAAATTTAGCATCATGGCGCAACAAGCTCTTCATTACCTTAGCCCGTAATCTTGCCACAAGACGTTCACCCAAAAGCTTCAAAACCCATATTCTTGCCCAAAAGCAAAGAGCACTAAGACACATGAATGGAACCATAAACTCAAACACGGTTTTCGCTGTGTATCCCCACACCATCAACTCGCCGTTTTCATTCTTAACTCCTGAATTGAATGAGTCTAGTAGCGCCCCAACCAATTTGACTGCCGTGGTGGGGTATAGCACCGCGCATAGAATGAATGTGATTGCAAGTAGGAATAGCTTCCAATCGGATTTGCCCAACTTCAATATTCGACCAATGGTTTTCATATTTTCACGGAAACTCTTTTTATCCAATTGGGAAAACTGCTTGTTTTCTTCTTGTTTGATCTCCTTCTTTTTCAACTTGGCTAGATCTAGATGCGACTTGACGGATGAGTTGTCAAGGGTATTGGATTTTTGTAATTCATTGCGTGGAGACAAAGATGTGGAATTAAATTTAATGAGGTTGAGTATGCTCTTGGAGGGGGTATGGAGTGCGATGTTGGGCCTCGTTATGAGATGATGTGACTTTAGTATATGGTATGTTCGTAAACTTTGTCGGGTTGTTAAGCGACATAGTAGGACCGGCGTCGGTTTTAGCAAAAGCATGGCTGAAATGTGCAATGTTTCAGTGATTAGGTGCAGCTGAAGTAACACTCTGTTGTGATAAACTGTCTCCTGTGATGATAAGCTGGTGGCAGTGGATTGATGTGTGTGGATTCTCTAATATATGTTTTTTTTCTTTTTTTTTGGTTTTTGTTGTTTTTTTTTGGTTGTAAAATTTTGGTGCAATTTTTTTTTTTCTTCTTCTTCTTCTTCTTCTTTCAATTTGTTGAGCACCTGACTCATCGGGGTGTAGGAAGTGGGAAAGGGGACACTAATCGGTGGTGAGGTATACATCTAGTTCTCATTTGACGATGAAGAGAAAGAGAACGTGTCTTATTGCATGTCCACTAGTAGACGCAACGAATTTGCGAGGTGCATGTGCTGCAGAGTTTGCTCTGGTTGCTTTGACACCAAAAACCCTCCTTACCTTGATAGACCTCTAATACATTTCCTATCTAGACTATACTTTTCTATCGTAATAACTTTGAATCATACCGGTTTCACTTTCCTCATATTCGATCAACTCAACACTGCCGCCCTCTTTCAAGACAGTATTAGCTTGGATCAAAATCTTTCTTGGTTTCTTTTCCTTGATTACGATATCTCTAAACTTGGCATACTCATCTTCAACATTGCTCTTTTCAATGTAATACTTTAACCCAGCAGTCACATTAGCTGTCGATTTGTAAACGTGCAAGCTGCCCAAGAATTCACCAAGAGCATCAACAGCAGTACCATCGTGAAGCTTGGATTTGTCAACAACAATCTTCAAGTCGGAGTAGTCTGGAGCAGAATGCTCAAACTCAAACACGCCCGCTTTATGCAATTGCTTCATAATGGCAAAACGCCCTTGCATATGTGGTTGGCCCCATTTCTTTGCCTCGGGGTCCCAGAACTCCAATCCTACCAAACCAGCACGAATCATCAACAAACTAGCAATGTAGGTGACAGCTTCTTGATCCTGTTCTGACTCTATTCCAAAGATTGGCAAGACTTTGGTTGGGTTTTTGAGAATCAAGTACAAAGCCACCAACTCAGCACGACATTCTTCATATGATCCACTATTGGCACCAAATACACCTGCCCATGTTTCATTTGGCTTGTAGTATGTATCTATATTGTGATTGGGGTCTTTTTCAAAGTTGAATTTACCCGGTTCGGTCTCTTGCAATAATTTTCCAGTACCATGACCCAACAACTCGTGCAATCCAACTTGGACTTCGAATGAATCATCTCTCCATTTCTTAAACAAGTCTTGGTCCTCGATAAAAGTGATGATTTCTTCCTTTTTGGGGTTCTTGGGGTTTGCAGAGAGGACATTTCCAAGAGACACATTCTTGAAACCATAATTCAATCTCACGTCGTCGTAATTGGGGATATTGATACCGGCAGGGACACCCGATCCGGCAAAAGTCAACACTTCCAATGAGGTGAAGTCGGGTGGGGTGAATGTATCCTTTTCGTAGTACTTGTCCCATGGTAATTGATCAATAAATTGGCCGGCATTTTCCACCAAGTGGGAGAATTTTGCAGTACGTTCATGATTGACCATGGCTACCAAACCTTCCCATTCACCACGTACTCCAGCTGGGTCCCTGTAAGTTTCAATGAATCCGATGTTTGATTCAACTTCGGGTTTCAAATCCTTCACCCATTCGATTTGCGACTTTTTGTGTGCCGACATTGATCCAGTCTTGAAGGATTCAATGTAGTAAGAAATGAGTTTCTTTTGAGTGTCGTTGGCAACGTATTTTAATGCATTTTCCAACTCGTCGACAATTTTGGCAAAGTCACTTGCATGGTCACCAAATTCAAAAGTGATCTTTGCGCCGGAATCCGTTTGCAAGTTCAAATCGGTGTAAAGATTGGTTGTGTCAACGGATGCGACGAGGACTGTGAATGAATTGTCCTTGCCGTTTTTCACAACCCTGGTGTTTTCTGGCATGAGTCCAGCGGATGACAATGCCTTGTTGACAGCATCAATCTCATCCTTGGTGATGTTTCCACTATTGGGGTAATAGTTTGACAAGAGACCTTGGTCTGGGTAGCCCAACAATCCTTGTTCAGTGTCATAAATCCGATCCTCAACCTTGTTGTACAACTGAGACACTTCCTCGTCATTGATCTTGTCAATCAATTTGCGGAATTTAGCTTTGTCAATTCTTGGAATAAATTTGCGATCACCAAATGACTTGTAGTTACCCACATTGCCCAAAAACTGAGCAGCATATTCCAAGTAATACGTGACATCTTGTGCTTCAAGCGCTCCAGACAATCGATCAATGTACTCCTCATTTGATCGTGGTGTGTCCAACTTTTCATGAATGAGCAAGATCAAGTCGTAGATTATTGGACTCTCTGGTGAAACTGAGTCTAAAACAGCCCTCGTACCATGGTATGAAGCTCTTGATAAATGGTGGGCATACTTTTGCAAATCAGGAGATGACAATTGGTCAAAGTGCTTTTTGGCTGATAATAAAACAATTGGAGCCTCTGAGTCGGCGTAAAACAAATCAGCGGACATGGCTTAGGGAGTTGGTGTGTGTGACTGGTGGTCGCAAATGTGTTGGGGTGAATTGTGGAGGAAGAGTCTTTTGGTGGCGAAAAAAAAAAAAAAAAAAAAAAAAAAAAAAAAAAAAAAAAAATCCTGTGCAAAAAAAAAGAATTCAGTGTGGTGGTGCGACACAGGTAGCAAAACGACATCCTTTTCCAGATAGAAACAGCGCTGCATCCCTTGGTAGGGGCAGCAATGAAAGTTGACACAACTTTGATATTCCATCAAAATGAAAGACGCAATTGATCAGAGGATAAGCCTCGACTGCTGTTTTCGGAAATATTTTGGATGAGATTATTCAATTGTATGAACTAGACGCCCAAAGTTTCCTACATGCCAATTCCAACATAAAGTTTGCATTGAACAATCTTATCACATCTAATGGAGAAATTAGATATTGCTTTGGTCCTGGGAAGTGAGGGGATTTGGACCACTTCACCAGGAGTGAATTGCATAGATTGCAAATACAAACACCAAATCAGTTTGTGATTTTAGATGGTTATTGCGTGCGAACAAAATTTTCGGACAAAAGCAAAAGCAAAAGCAGCAACATAAATAAATAAATAAATAAATAAATAGATAACCATCACAGTGTAAATATCCTACAATGAGTCTAGATACTGCTGAAACGGGGAACGCTACACCTATACAAGCTCAAGATGCAACTAAAGATGGAGAAGTGAGAAAAATTAGTGATAAAAATGGACAAGTTAAGGGCAATGATGGTGATGATCTTGATAATGATAATGATGACGATGACAAGGAGGACGATGACGAGGAGGACGAGGAGGACGATGAAGACTACGATCCCACCAAGAAGGTGGATGAAGATGCAGAAATTAGTGAAGGAGATGATGAGGTAGATGAAGGAGATGGGGAAGTACCCGATTTCTCCAAAATAGAGTCTAGTGTTTCTCAAGTCAAAACGCGATCGCAGAGACTACATGATAAACAACAAAAGCAAGTCAAGTATATAGGCAAATTTGAGACTGATTCTCGAGGGTTGGTTAAAGAAACGTGCTCGTTAGACATAAACCTGATATTTGAAGATTTAAAGCAGAATAAAGCAGGTGATGTTCATGAAGAGAATGACTTATGGATTAGACGAGGGCTCCAACCCACTGAAGCAGAGTCACAACAGCGAGGAGATTCAGAAACTGGTGGAGTCATATCAACCGATAACCCTAGTGAAGATAGTGGTCAAATTCGAATCCAAATCAACTATACATTTGCTGGGAAATTAGTTACTGAGCTGAAATTAGTAGATGCCAATTCGGAAGAAGCCAAAGCATATCTCAATTCAACAAGTTCCATCACCTCAGCAGCAGCAGCAACAACATCATCATCACCATCATCATCATCATCGTCTGCTGCTGCTGCTGCTAGTAGACGCACAGAAGTCAAGGTTATTCGACAAGATCCGACAACAAAAGAGAATGTTGAGCTTCGAATCAAATTGAAGCGGCCTTCATTGATTGATAAATTTATTGCCTTGAATGGGAATAATAAAAAGATGAAGTTGTCGACGTTGGAGAAGTCTCGATTGGATTGGGCTAGTTTTATCGATAAGCGGAAAATTGGTGATGAGTTGAAGAGACATAATCGAGGTGGGTATTTGGATAAACAAGAGTTTTTGTCTAGGGTTGATTATAAAAAGGATGAGATGTATCAAAAAGCTAAAGAGGAGGAGAGGAAGAGACAGTTTCAGCTACAGGGAAAGTGAAATTGCACTTACCTTGATACTTCCTTCACGTGATTGCTTAGTTGTGTATGAAGTTAGCCATTGGTGGAGTCGGATATCTATTAATTAATGTTTACGTCATCAAAGAATAAAAGACGTGTACTGGTGTTCAAAAATTGAAGGTTTTATTGTTTGTTTTAGTTTTGTATAGCATAAACAGGTAAAAAAAAAACATTAAATAAAATAAAACAAAGACGCGTCACTCACACACTGCGCAAAGTTTTTAATTTTAATTTTAATTTTAATTTTAATTTAATAGTTTCTTTTTTTGTTTTTGTTTTTGAAGGTTATTCTCACTTTCACTTTTGGAGGACTTGGGGGGGAGGAGAAGCTGTTTGTGTCAGTGTCAGTGTCAGTGTCAGTGTCGTAATATTGTATTTTCGGACATAACTATAAGATTAAGGCAACGGTATATATTTGACCATTACATTAATACGTGTTTGTTTCTACGGAATATATTGAGTGATAGGAACAAAGGGTGAGAGTGGGAATCAATAAGAGTATAAGGGACAAGTCTCGTCTTCTGTAAGCTGTTCTTGACCTTTGAAAACTTTTGACCTATACGATACTCTTGTGCTACCAGTTTGTCTATCTTTTTCTCTTTCTTCTTTCTCTCCTTCTTTACTTGTGAACTCAGTAGATACTGTTAGTCAGTGTCTTGATGAGTTAGAAGTGAGTGTTATTCTCATATTATACTATTACGAAGTGGATTTCACATCTCCTTCTTTGTCATCTTCTTCTTCTTCTTCGTTCTTTCTTCGTATGAAACAGAAAAAAAAAAAAAGAAAAAAAAAAAACAAAATTTTAATGCGCAGTTTCTCTCTCTCTCTCTCTCTCTCAGTTTCTGTTGTTATTGTAAAAATGTTGTGCCTAAACTTCCGACGCACTGACTAAAAAACATCTTCAATTTTTAATTTCAATTTCAAAAGGATAAACCAAAGGATATATTAACTCACCTTAACTTAACTTAGACCATACAAACACATACACAAACACATACATACACACACATCTGTATCACACGTTCAAATAGAACTGAACCAACATAACCCACACACTCGTTTAACATTTGACTACTACTACTACTACTACTACTACTACTACAACAAAGTACTGTTCAGACAAGCTCTCCCCCACCCGGAGCAGTATATATCTACATTTACATAACATCACCATCACCATCTCGTTTTCGGTGTCTAAATACACACAGATAGAAGAGAATAATGTCAAGTTCTAACCATCTAAGTATACCCCAGAGTCCTATTTACACAACGTCTTCTCCCTCTACTTCAACGCCCACGTCAACACCATTTAATCCAAGAACTCACCGACACAAACGATCACAAGCTATACTGGGAGACTTTGACGGTCTAGGACTATTTAATATACCCCCTCCACCACCAGTAACCTCGCCAGGTGGTAGTAGTGCAGGCGGTGGTTCCACAGTCATTGCTCAGTCAATACCCAATACCAATACACCACGCACATCATCGTCTGCAGCATCAGCATCAGCATCACACTATGGCCACCGGTCAGCCTTGTCCAGTGTGAACGTGTTTGGCAGTCCCGGCTGCAGCAGCAACAGCATCTATATTAATAAGAACAACAACAGCAACAATAACAACAACAAAAGCGCTGCTGGTAACGCTTCCGGTGTCAGGACCATTTCATCTTCTGCACCAAAGGAAAGAGTTGTTGGCTTTGCAGATACACCTACAATCAAATCTGACGAAGAGTATGAGCTAGATCGACATTTTCGGTTCAATAACAAAGACGATTTTGCCAACCCCATTGAACACGCGTTTTCATTTCCTAAAAGTGAATATGAGTCTCAACATGACAAACTAGACTACGACGATGATCATAATCATGATCATGGCAATTTGAACCACAACTATAGTACCTCACCAACATTTCAAGGTGGAGTCACTTACACAACAAGCTTTAGGAAAAGCTTGAGCTCACCAATACAATTATCCAATAAACTATCTCATTCCTCATTACGGCATCAACAAAGCACCCCGCGGCTTCCTCAATCACCTCGACAATTGACTTACCAACCGCAACTGCAATTGCAAGAACTGGATGTGCCTGATCCCGTTATTGATTTAGATTACATCCTCACTGCAAACCTCCACATTGGGCTGCAACTCCACGACGACACCGTATTCAATACTGACGATTTTTTGGGTTCACCAGCAATTGCCGAGGAGGAAGACACAATAGAGGATAGGACAATGCTAGCGTCAACAAAAACAGACCCGTTGTCAGAAATAGTAACCACAACCCATGCATCTGCAACAGCACCACCACCACCAGCACCACCACCAGCGACAAAACTTCATGACGAGATTGAGGAGCAGGACTTGCAAGAACTACAATTGGACGAAGTAGAGGAGACGGGTGAGCAGGAAAAGACTTTGCCACAACCTGCTCACAATTTTTACTCACTGACTAACTCATCGTCATCCAGTTTCAATTCGGTACCAATACCACCAGCAACAGCAACCACCGCATCGTCCTATCCTGCACAACCACAACCGCCAACCCCATCATTCCAAACTCCTACACGGCAGAGATCAGGAGCTAAAGCTCATAGATATCAAATTTTTTACGACCAGTCTAATCGTATTTCCAATGCAATGAGAGGGTCTGCTGAGAGTATCGAACGAAGTAATACAAACACTCCACCATTGTCTGCAACAACTTCAGGACTACCACAATCGCCAACAATTTCAGCAATATCCAGTCCCTACAATTCCACCACGTCACAATCTGCGCAAACGTCTAATGCAGGGCAAGCTCCTTTCCTGTTGCAACAACATCCACTGCAACAACCGGCTTTACGCAAGACTCGATATCTCAACCATTACTCATCGTTGCCTACGTTAAAGAGCAAGCGTTCTTTCTCCTCGATAAGGTATAATGAGTTGAAGAAGGCGTCATCCCCAACCAAGGAGTATTATCGATTACAATCGACATTATCGCCGTCAAAGTACAATGGAAATGTCAATTCTAATAATGTGCATTTTGGATACAGCAATGGCAGCAGCAACAACAGCACCAACAGCAACAGCACCAACAGCACCAACACCACCAACACCAACACCACCAACACCACCAACACCAATATCACTATTAGTCCTATTGACTTGGCAACTTCATTACATCCACCAGTACCACAATGCTCCACTCCATCCACTTTAGCCACACAATCAACTGCCGAGTCGGTATCCACTGCGATTAGCAATAAACGAGCAGATGCGTCAACTAGTCCAATCAGTGTCAACTCTGAAATATCGTCCATGGTAATCGCTGATACAAAACTGCTGACAACTCAACAAACAGAAGTTGTTGAATCTGACTCCAAACCATCAATTGTTGTTTCCACAAAAGATTTGGAACCGTCGCTGCCTAATCAAGGTTCGGCGTCAACAATCTCAGGGCTGTTGTTTCCAATTCCTCAACTGGGACATAGCAATGAGAACCTGATTCTGCTTCAGAGTGAGTCGACCATCCTGAATACCCTGTCATCTCCACGAATCGTGACAACCGCTTCTATAACCAATGGTTCAAACATGTCGCTGTCCTCCATACTCCAAGAGCATAGCAGCAACAACAACAGCAACAACAATGATAGTCACTCGGACAAACCCCATCCACAGATTGTGTTGGCGCCACCATCATCGGATATAGGGACTATCAAATCACTGCCGTTATCGTCATCTACGTCATCGCCTATATCACTGACATTCAAACTGCCCGGCGCGTCGATGTCGATGTCGATGTCAACATCAACTCCAAAAAGAAAAACAAGTGAGTTGGAGTTGCCTAGTACTGGTGCAACTTTGTCTCGTCGACCACTATCACCAACAGAATCTAATTTCCTCAAACAAACCCAAATTCCAAAACACACAACGGTGAGGTTGGACGCCCCCATGAGCAAGTACGATTATCTCAAGTATCCGAACCTGAAACGTGAGAAGATGTTGACGAAGAAACAAGGAGGACTCCAGGAGAAAAACGTCGCTGATGCCAATGAGCAACTGTCTAGTTTGTCCAAAGCGGCATCATCTACGTCTATACAACATGATGATGGGGCTGCTTTGTCACTCAGTTGGACAAACGAGTCGAAGTTGAAGAAATTACAACTTGGTGGCACAGGTGCAGCAGGTGGAGAAGAAGCGAGACGAAGAGGCAGGGGAGGAGGACACACCAGATCAAAGAGCAATGTTGAGGATTCATTGTCGCTGGCGGGGATGAAACGTAGCTCGAGGTTTTTTGACTGGTTGAGAAAGAAGTAGTGAGAGTGAGGGTGGGAGTATACACTGCTTATTGTTTTGTGATGATGGCGTGTATTTGTATTGCGTAGATAGGTATATTTACATATTTAATGAAACCTTTTGCATTACGATTATTTGTGTAGTGTGGGTGGGTACGTTTACCGGCGGGGAAATGGATATCCTTGCGGCTATATCTTTTGATTGGTTTTGTGCGATCCCCCACCTCCTCCTCCCCACTAGCGCATTCCATGCATATCCAAGCATCAAAAACTCCGAGAGGGGTGTGGACAATCACCCCCACAATGATAATGTTATATATAGACCCTGTTTTACAAGTATCTAGAGCTTTTTTTACAAAATGAAATACTCCATTCATTCTTCACGATGTCGTTGTTTCGACTTGATGGACAAGTTGCCGTGATCACTGGAGCGACACTGGGCATCGGGCTTGCTTATGCGGAAGGATTGGCTTCAGCTGGCATCAAACAATTGATATTAACCTACAGATCGCAGCCTACACTAGATGCGGCAGCGAATCAAATTAAACAATTCAATCCTGATGTCGTCATCAGTCTGATTTACGTTGATTTTCTTTCAATGGAAGAAGACGAAATCGTGGAATTGGTCACTACACAAGCGTACAGCTGCTCAATCACTGGCGCAATTGACATTTTGATAAATAATGCCGGTATAAATGAGCGACACCCCGTGGAATCGTTCCCCCAGGACAAATTCGACAACGTCATCAAGGTCGACTTGACCATCCCCATGAAATTGACACGCTGCATCGGCACCAAAATGCTCGAGTTAGGCACCAAGGGCAAGATTGTAAACACGGCGTCGGTGCTCAGTTTCCAAAGCGGTGTGTATACTGCCGCTTACACTACTGCCAAAGGTGGGTTGAAGAACTTCACCCAGGCGGTTGCAAATGAGTGGAGTGCGCGGGGTGTGCGTGTCAATTGCTTGGCACCAGGGTACGTGGGTACAAATATGACAGGTACAATGTCGGTGGAGAATCGTGAGTTGGTGAACAGGAGGATTCCGGTGGGGAGGTGGGGTAGGTGTGAGGAGTTTAGGGGGCCGATTGTGTTTTTGTGTAGTGAGGCGTCGAGTTATGTGACGGGGCTGACTTTGGTTGTTGATGGGGGGTGGTTGGGTCGGTAAGATGGGAGGTGCAGAGGTGCAGAGGTGCCGAGTTGGGTGTATGGGAGTGTAGTGCAGTGTAGTTTAAGCTTTTGCTCTTATAGAAGTAAAGAATAGATATGCTGTTGAAATTTGCTCTTTGTGCTGTGTTTCTGGTTTGAATAGATGTAAAGTCGGGCCGAGTTTGCAGTCGTGAAGAAACGCATGGTCTCTTTGTAAAATCTTGATCCCCCAACCACGTAAGTGGGGGATCAGGGAAGGTAGCCAATGGTCTTGTTCTCCACCACGGTCAACCCAGGTTCTAAAGAGGGACCTCGGTATCCTGATGATGCCGTGTTCCACCTTGCTAAGTGCATAGAGGTAATGAATACATTCAGAGGTAAGTTGTTAAAGTAAATGTAGAGCTCTGCAGCAAAATTGTTGATAATACTTTTGTACACAAAACGGACATTCACCTATTCGCAATCTTGGAGGCTCTAAGGTATAAATAGCTCAACAGTTCCATACTCTGGAAGGGCCTCCTCTCGTTTGAATTATAGCTTTAGTTCTGCTTATAAATTTGCTTTAGATGTCGCTGTTTTCATTGGAAGGTCAAGTTGCTGTCGTTACAGGTGCAACTCTGGGTATCGGATTAGGATACGCCGAAGGGCTTGCTTCTGCTGGTATCAAGCAATTAATCTTAACCTATAGATCACATTCTACACTTGATGCCGCAATAGGAGAGATTAAAAAATTCAATGCCGATGTAAAGATTGATTCGATTCCGGTGGACTTTGTTGAAGAAAAAGAGGACGACATTGTTGACAAGATCTTTACTCAAGCGTATAACCTTTCAGTCACTGGGGCCATTGACATATTGATCAACAATGCTGGTATAACTGAAAGGAGCCGAGTGGAGACATTTCCTCAGGATAAGTTTGACGCTGTGATCAAAGTTGATTTGAACATTCCCGTTAAATTAACTCAACGGTTTGGAGCAAAAATGCTAGAGTTGGGAACAAAGGGGAAAATTGTGGCTACTTCATCACTACTCTCTTTTCAAGGTGGGTACGCGTCATCTCCGTACGCTGTAGCTAAGGGTGGCATCAAGCAATTCACTCAGGCTGTGGCTAATGAGTGGAGTGCCCGTGGGATCCGAGTCAATTGCATTGCTCCGGGATACGTTAGGACGAAATTGACTGACAACATGTCCCAAGAGAGCAAGGATTTGGTTGATAAGAGGATTCCTATGGGAAGATGGGCAGACAGACTGGATTTCAGAGGACCTATTGTGTTTTTATGTAGTGATGCCTCGAGTTATGTTACAGGTCTGACTTTGGTTGTTGATGGCGGTTGGCTAGGACGTTAAAGTACCAAAAAAGAAAAAAAAAAAAAGATTACAATCTATATACCACCAGCTTCTCTATACAATCTATATACCACCAGCTTCTCTATACCATCTGATACCTCTATCAAAGCTAATTACACAGATTCCCACATTGGTGTCACCTCCTGCACCGCCTCTTACGCCCTTTCCAATGAATTTGACCCCGCTTGCAACGCTTTCATCCTGTTCATCGTCGCTGGTTGTCTCATCCAAGTCTGTGACGGAGATGTTTATAGTTGCCTCACGTTCTCTAGTCTCCAAATTCCACACTCGAACACATTTGTCAAACCCGCACGAGACTAAGCTTTTGCCTTCTTCGTCAAAGTCAAGACCCAAGATCCAACCTTGGTGTGCAAATCCACCAACAGCGCTTTTGGCTGAGTGTGACGATGTTGCTAAAGCTCCAACATTTTCACCATATTGCACATCGTACAAGGTGATGGACCCTGCTGCTTGGTTGTCTCTTGCTACTGCTAGTAGAGTACCACCTGGTGAAAACTTTAGAACACGAGGTGCTGAGGAAGATGAATTGAGCTTTGGGTTCCTGCTGATTACCAAATCAGTTGATCTGAATGTGTAGACAACTTTTAAATTTTGAAAGTCATACAAGAGCACGTCTCCATTGATGTACCCAACAGCACACTTTTTATTGTCAGTTTGATTGACTGCGAGCGAAATGGGGAATGTTGAAGATGTGGTAGATGTTGAAGCAGTTGGTGATGCGCCACTCCTCAAGTCGCCATACTTGGTGAATACAGAGCCAACTTTATCTCCCTCTGCTGTAACTGCGAGTGTGTACACCTCGGTAACTCCGTTCATCTTGTTCACTATAAAGTAATCTTGCTTTGATTCTGGATCGATGTAGAACCCAGGGACCCAGCTCTTGGTCAATTCGAAGTTGCAATCCTCCAACGTGGTTAAGTCACCATTGACGTACTGCTTGAACTTAATCAGTCCACTGAAACATGCAAATGCTATAATGGTTACCTTTATCGTCGAGCTCGGTATTTTGTTTTCGTAAACGGCCAAATGATGCACTCCACTCTTGTCAATAAGTACTGATTGAACGAATTCTTTTGGATTGTGAACCTCATCCTTTTTGTTGTCCCAGAATTTGGCGTACCCGTCACTGGAAACTGAAATTGTATGCCGTGGTGTGATTTCCAAGCCTAATATATCTGACTTGTGCGCTTGCGACGCACTCACTGTTGATATGAACTGTTTGCTCATACTAGCACACTGGTGGTTTCCTTCTTGGGTGTTGCTTCTCCTGTGGTCAATTTTTTCAACTTCTTTTGGGAGAAGGAAGAGAGAGAGAGAGGGAGAAAAAAAGAGGGCACTGCAACGGTCAAACCCCTTCCCCCTTCCCCCCCCCCTCTACTACTTCTCTGCAAACACTATGTCTGACGGATTGGTATCACTGATTACTAAGCAATTGATCTTTCAACATCATTTTCCGATAGATTTCAATTTTGCCAAACTTCCAAACACAACAGAACCCAATGCAACGGCACCATCAGCATCAGCACCAACACTAAGCATTCCACACAACAAGCTAGTCTGTCGAAACAATTCAGAATTGTTCTTTGCACAGGGAAACCTTGTTCGATGCTGTACTATCAACCCAGTGACCTCAAATTACAAGCTATTGAAGACGCCACGTGCTGATTTCGAAGTTGTGTCGTTGGAGATTAATGAATCGGGTTCGTTTTTGGCCATTGTTGGGGATTCTAAAGTCGATGTTGTTTCTCTCCCACCGGTGTTGAACACCAAGCAAAAGTCGGTCTACATTGAGGCAAAGAATTATAGGATTACCAATGTTGGCAAGATTCGGAAAGTGCTTTGGCAATCGATCGTTGCCAATGATTCAATGTTGGTGATTCTAAACGACAAGTCGGAGGTGTTTGGCTTTGATTTGAAGAGATCGGCAACTGTCCCTTTGGTCAAGATCTCCTTTGAGGAAAAGGTCAACTCAATTGCATTTGGGTCGCGTAGCAAGATCAATGACGGGTTGAAGTTGTACGCGTCAACTGATGACAAGATTGTTAGTGTTGATTTCTACAATGATTCTACAAAGATTGCTGTGTCTGAATCAGCTATCGATGTTGCAATTAGTGACTCACAAAACACAATTGAAATTATCAAGGATAAATTTCCTGAAAAGTCAGTATTGCTCAGTCTGGCAAAGACACAATTGGAGGTGTACGACTCTTTACGCCGTCAACTTCTGAACAATTTGCGTGAGGTTAGAGGCTTGTACTCTGATAATCCGTATGAGTTGTTTATTGTTGAGCTCAGGGCGAAAGCACCCGATTATAAACCTAGAGAAGTGGCCCAAGTTGGGGCTGATGACTTGGTGTCGTTTGGAGATAATGAACAGATTGGACTCTTGGCGACAATAAAAAACGATACAATCTCCTACTTTTCGAATATTTTAGGATCTGGGTTGGTACAGTACGAGGAGCCAAAACTGGTCACTTATGCCAAACCCAAAAAGGGTTTTGGATTTGTTGACTCATTTGATGACGTGAATGCTGAAAAGTTGTTTTGGCAACTGGACTTGAATTTGTTGGAGTTTTTGCAATCAGAAAAGTTGCCTTTCAATGGAAGAGCCTATTTGAGGAATCTCAACGGCTATGATGACAAGTTTGTTGCTGTTTTTGATGGCAGTTTGGTTGTTGTCAACTGTGGATGGGTGAAGGAGCTTGTGAGTGATTTGGAGAATGATAGTATTGACTCTTTGGACAAGATTAAACCAACGTACAACCTCCTCTCCTCAGGGAAGAATCTTCATGGGTTTGCACTTTTAACAAAGTTTGACCTGGAAGTGGGCATTATAGTACGTGATGATTTGGAAATTGTGACTATAAATTCCGAAGTTGTCGCTGAGGAAGAAGAAAAGGAAGTAAAGGTGCCATTGAGCATCGAGGACAAGCCAGGTGTGCCATCGCTAGCCATTTCTGCGGAGCCTTTCGCTGAAATTGAGTCGAGTCTCAAGGTGTTGGAAAGTTCAGTGACTTTGAAAAATGATCCCAATACTAAACTTGAGCCAACCGTCGAGGTGCTTGAAAAGTTGAACAAGGATTCACTAGAAACTAACCAAGCGGTGTTTGGGTATACCGTTTACGCAATCAAACTACAATCGAGAACCCTTGCTCAATTAAAATCGCTAAAATCGCAAGTTGAAACGTTGAAGAAATTGGCCGATGACACACCGTATAATAATGAACTTGATGAAAGGATAAGCAAAGCCTTGCTGAAGCAAGAGGAGCTCGACTCGAGAATAAAGCATGTACAAGCAAAGATTAATGATGAAATGTACAAGGTCAAGAATGTTCCTCTTTCAAAAGAGGAGAAGGAATATTTCAACGAGATCAATGAATGGAACAAAACCACACTACATCTTATTGAACAATTGAAGGATATTGGCAATGGAGTGGAAGAATGTAAAAAGAATAACCCAGAGGAAAGTGAAGATGAAAAGGACGTTTTGGAGCATTTACAACTACAACAAAAAGTAAAGAAGTTGGTTACATGGTTGAAGTTTCAAGGATCAGAGATAAATGACTTGATGGAGAAAGTTAGTATCAAGGTTTAAAAAAACAATTGCAGCAGATGTAGGTCTTGGTGTACACTCAGTATAATATACATAGTATGGTTGATGTCTCTTCACTTCTCCTCCTCCTCCTCGTCCTCCTCCTCCTCCTTCGCCATGGAATTACTCCACAAAGGGAGAGACAAAAAAAAAAAAAAACAAAAAAAAAAAAAATTGATTCTGCTCAACATCAATCAATAAACAGAGCGCACACAACATTTCAACAATAATCTCCTCAGTAATATCTCAACGCACACAGGAAACCAGTCTGACTACATCGCAAAAGGATGACTGACGTTGCACCGCCTTCAAGCTCTACTCCTAATGACTACATACTTAGCTTGTCAGAAGAACAGATAAACCATGATCAAAAGATAGGTATCAAAGCCATTCGATTATTTTTACAAAGCAAAACTTCGTATGATGTGTTGCCGGTGAGTTACAGACTAATTGTGTTGGATACATCCCTCTTGGTCAAAAAGTCATTAAACATCTTGCTACAGAATAACATCGTTTCCGCTCCATTATGGAACCACAAGACCTCTCGGTTTGCCGGCTTGCTAACGTCAAGCGATTTCATCAATGTTATCCAGTACTATTTCCAGTTCCCCGAGAATTTTGAACTCGTTGACCAATTGACTTTGGATGGGTTGAGAGATGTCGAAAAGGCTATTGGTGTTGATCAAATTGAAACTGCCTCGATACACCCTTTCAAGTCGTTATACGAAGCGTGTGTCAAGATGTTGGAGTCGAAGGCGAGGAGGATCCCGTTGTTGGATACAAATGAAAATGAAGCACGAGATATTGTTGTTAGTGTCTTGACTCAATACCGTATTTTGAAGTTTGTGGCTTTAAATTGTAAAGAGACTAAGATGTTGCTCAAGCCAATCCAACATACGGAACTAAACAAACCAAAACAATTGAGCACTTGTACGATGGATACTCCGGTTATTGAGGTGATTCATCTTTTGGCCTCAAACTCAGTATCGTCCATTCCTATAATCAACGACGAGGGAAAGTTGATAAATGTGTATGAAACTGTTGATGTGTTGGCATTGGTCAAGGGTGGTATGTATACTGACTTGGACTTGTCAGTGGGTGAGGCGTTGTTGAGGAGATCAGAAGATTTTGAAGGTGTGCATACCTGTACTGTGAATGATCGGTTGAGCACTATTATGGATACGATCCGGAAGTCAAGGTTGCATAGGTTGTTTGTTGTTGATGACGAGGGGAGATTGATTAATGTGATTACATTGAGCGATATATTGAACTATATATTGTTTGGAGAAGATTAGTAAATGAGAGATAGATGATGATGTGTAGAGGAGGTGTAGATGCAGTTTGGGGCTGCTCTCTAAATCTCCTTGAAGAACGTCGGCCAACTTAGTGCTGAAACGCTCACTGTTGGAACGCAAGAATATTGAATCCTGTGCAAACAACTTAGCCTACAGTACATTATCTGTAACTTCTTGACTTTCGTAAAGCATTTGTTAATCTGTAATATGTTAAATACAACTAGGAATGCTAACAATTTTCGTGGTGCAGGTTTTCCGCTCTTTTTTGCCGAGTTGTAGAATTGCCGAGTTGCGGAGTTTCGAGATGGAAAAGTGTGGTTGCGTTTAGCAACTTTAAGCGGTTTTGCCGCCACAAAAATCTGTCCTGACTTTTTTATAAATTTAAAGATCATTCTCTTTCTCCGACAACTCCAATTTGCTCTGAAACCCCACCCACAACGTCAATTGAGTATATGTCAGCCATCAAAAACTTAATCGTATTTGGGGCCCATGGTAAAGTGGGCCAGAACTTGATCAAGATAGTTGCTAAGCTGAGCGTCAAGGCTACAGCGGTTGTGAGAAGCGACGAGCAAGCCTCCGCCATCAAAGATATTTCGTCTAGTTCTTCAAACATCACCACTACCAAATTGGATATTGCAGATGCATCGGTTTCCGACTTGACTTCTGCTATCAAGGGTCACGATGCTGTTATTTTAACCGTTGGCTCTGGTGGAAAGAACTTGTTGCAAGTGGATTTGGATGGTGTGGTGAAAGCTTTTGAAGCCACAGTCGAAGCAAAGGTTAGAAGGTTGATTTTGGTAAGTGCATTGTTTGCCGACTATCGTGAAGCTGGTATTCGATCTGGTATCAGAAACTACTACATCGCAAAACATTATGCAGACCGTATTTTGATTGATGAGTTCGGCCAGAAGTTGGACTACACGATTGTCAAGCCTACTTCCTTGACAGATGAGTCGCCTACGGGCAAGATCAGGGTCTTGAAAAGTATCAGCGAAGACCGTGGAACTATCCCTAGAGCTGATGTTGCTCAAGCTCTTTTCGATATTCTTAGCTTTAAAGACACATTTGGCAAGAGCTTTAACATTGCCAGTGGGGACAAGAGCATCGGCGACCCACAAACTTATCAATAGTTGCAGTGTTTAGAACTGAGTTGAATTTAAATTTGTTTTAAACATTAGTTGTACTGTAGAACACTCTCTGCAGGAAACACATACAGATTTTCTGTATCTTCAGTACTTCTCACTTTTGTCTTTGGCATAGGACCTCCTCTCGGAAGTCGCATTTTACGAAATAGTCCCTAGTCAACTAACATTTTTCTGTAAAATTTGGTACAATTATCTGGCTAAATCTTCATACTTTGGTCAGGAAAAAAATTGCTATTGCAAAAGTGGTATAAAAAATGGACCACTCTCAGCACTACAACTTCCTTTGCAGAAGTGTCTGGTTATAGAAAAATCTGGTTTTTGAATTACGGCAAAAAAATGAGGTCTGCCAACTATGTATGTAAAAGCGTTGGCGTACTTTTTGTGGTTGATTTATCTCGCACCACAACATACTCCAATGTGAGGTTCTGGAGGAGATTGTTTAGAACGAATACGGCACACTTTTGAATCAAAATCAACATGAGTGATTTCATTCCTCGAAAGGTCAAACACTCTAAGCTTCGGTAAATGGTAGAGCTGGGTCGAAAATTCCACAAACTCCATCAGCCACATGTACCAAACTGCCAGTGTCGTAAACTGCCAGTGTCGTAAACTGCCAGTGTCGTAAACTTCGATGTCGCAGGAATGCATGAGTAGAAATGCGACTACTGGACACTCTCAAGTATGATTACAGCAGCTGTAACTTGAGCATGATCTTGTATATGGGTCAGTCTCTGTGTATGCCGCCCTTATATCAAGTGACTTGTCTGGTCCCTGCATACGCTGGCATTATAGTGTGGACTCAAGCTGTCCTCTAACNAAAAAAAAAAAAAAAAAAAAAAAAAAAAAAAAAAAAAAAAAAAAAAAAAAAAAAATTAGATATCGTGGAAACCCCATCTCACATCTCCTCCATCCAACATATTCATTATCTCATCATGGGGAAAGTGCAGAAGAAAAACAGCAAAGGGCGTTTAGATAGATACTACTACCTTGCAAAAGAAAAGGGCTATCGTGCTCGTTCTTCATTCAAAATCATCCAGATAAATGAAAAATTTGGTCACTTTTTGGAAAAGTCAAAGGTTGTCATTGATTTATGTGCGGCACCAGGGTCATGGTGTCAAGTTGCATCACAGCTATGTCCTGTTAATTCGTTGATTATTGGGGTGGATATTGTCCCTATAAAGCCCTTGCCAAATTGTATAACATTTCAAAGTGACATCACCACTGAAGATTGTAGGAGTAAATTGCGTGGACATATGAAAACTTGGAAGGCTGACACAGTACTACATGATGGTGCCCCAAACGTTGGTTTGGGTTGGGTTCAAGATGCCTTCACGCAGTCGCAGTTGACCTTGCAGGCGTTGAAGTTGGCAGTTGAGAACTTGATTGTGGGTGGAACATTTGTCACCAAGATTTTCCGATCAAGAGATTACAACAATTTGATGTGGGTATTTCAACAATTATTCGACAAGGTTGAGGCCACGAAACCGCCAAGTTCAAGAAACGTTTCTGCAGAAATTTTCGTTGTGTGTAGGGGATTCAAAGCACCAAAGAAATTGGATCCTCGATTATTGGACCCTCGTGAAGTGTTTGAGGAGTTGAATGATAAAAAGAGTGTTAACAACGAGGAGAAGGTTTTCAATCCGGAGAAAAAAAGAAGGCAAAGACAAGGTTACGAAGAGGGAGATTACACTTTGTTCCATACCATGCCAATCATGCAATTTATCAAAGAGGATGATCCAATAAACCAGTTGGGACAACTCAACAAGTTTGATATTGATGAAAGTGACCATGAGTGGAAGATTGTGAAGAAGCTAAAGTCTTATAGTGAAGAGTTGAGAGAGTGTTTTAAGGATTTGAAAATTCTTGGAAAGAAGGAGTTTAAACATATATTGCGGTTCCGTAAACAAGCCAGGGACTTGTTGGGAATCGACAAGGAGGAGGAGAAACCTGAGATTGAAGTGGAGGAATTGACAGAAGAGCAGAAAATAGACCAAGAATTGAACCAAATGTTGGAGAAGCAAAAGCAAAAAGCTAAAAGAGCCAAAAAGACGGCAAACGAGTTGAAACAAAAGGAGATTATTAGAAACCAAATGCAAATGGTTACTGATATGAATATTGGTATAGATGCTGCGCAAATTGGGGCAGATTCTTTGTTCAATTTAAAGACTGCTGAAAAGTCGGGCCAGTTGAGCAAACTAGCTGCTGGGAAAAAGGCAATGGTTTTTTCGGAGGAAGATCGCGCAAGGGATACAGAAATTCATTTCGATGAACAGGATGCAAACAGTGAGGATGAGATTGACGAGTTGGAGGCTCAATTGGATGATATGTATGAGCAGTATCAAAACCGAAGGGCCGAAAGAGATGCTAAATATAAAGCCAAATTGGCTAGAGGTGGTGATGATGAGGCATGGGATGGTATAGAGTCAGGCGAGGAAGAAAAAGATGAGCTAGACTACGAAGTGGATGGTCTGGACTCGGATGAGGATGACGACGAACATATCAAATTGATAGCCGAGGGTAAACAGAATGGAGAACTCACTAAAACCGCGAGAAGTTTTTTTCAATCAGATTCAATTTTCAATGAGCTTGATGATGAGGATTTGATCGAAGAATCGAGACCTAGATCTGAAAAGGGGGCAGCAGTGGCAACAGTTCCAACAAATGGAAAAGCTGAAACAGAAGCTATAGCGGGCTTTGAATCCGATTCTGATTCCGACTTTGAGATTGTGCCAAACACAATTGACGACAACGCGGAAGAAGACGATGAAAGCGATGACGAAAACTTGTCCAACAAGGAGAGGGTTGACATAACAACAGCAGAAGCGATGACCTTGGCCCATAAAGTGGCACTTGGCCAAATGTCAAAGAAAGATCTCATTGAGGAAGGTATCAACAGATACTCTTTCCGTGACAAAGAGAACCTCCCTGAATGGTTCCTCGATGATGAACAAAAGCATTCGAAATTGATCAAGCCGATTTCTAAAGAGGCCAGTTTGGCAATCAAGGAGAAACTCAAGCAATTGAACGCCAGGCCTATAAAGAAAGTGTTGGAGGCTAAGGGTAGAAAGAAGATGAGAGCTTTGCGTCGTTTGGAGAAATTGAAGAAGAAATCCGACTTGATCAATGAGGATAGCTCTAAGTCCGAATACGACAAAGCCGCAGAGATTTCCAAGTTGATGCAAAAGGCTAAAAACAGTGGAAAGGATAAACGAAAGAAAATGACTGTTGTTGTTGCCAGAGGATCTAATAGAGGGCTTAGTGGAAGGCCAAAGGGTGTCAAGGGTAAGTATAAGATGGTCGATGGTGTTATGAAGAATGAACAGAGAGCATTAAAGAGGATTGCAAAGAAGCATAAGAAGTAAAAACAGAAGTTAATAGAATTTATAGTGAAGGTAGTGTGCATTGCTTCAAAAAAAAAAAAATGGTGTAGAGTTTACGATGAAAGACGGAAAGAAAGAAAAAAAAAAAAAAGAAAACTCAAAATACACCAGCTTGACTTCATCATCTGTTTTATCGATTGGTACCCAATTCATATCATTGCTACTGCTGGGGATATCTATTGTGTGACTGTGCTACGAATATGTCCGAATCTGCCACTCCGGAACCCACGACCAATGCGTTGAAACGTAAAAACGAAGACGTGAGTGACGAACTTGAGGGTTTGGAAAATGAGTCTTTTTCACATAACAAAAGGATTGCTTTAGATAGTGAGCAATTGGAGAAAAAAGAGAGTTCTAATGATGTGGCTGCCGTGGAATCAGGGGCTGTTGATGAGGTAAAGGAGAAAGCTGAAGGTGGGGACCACAATGAGCAAAATGAGCAAAGTGAGCAAAGTGAGCAAAACGAAGCGCATCAGGATAATTTTGAAGAAGAAGGTCAGAAAGAGCAGCAAGAGGAGAAGAAGCAGGAGCAAGAGCAGGAGCAAGAACAACAAGAGGAACTGGACAAGCAAGACCAAGAGGAGCACAATGCTGAACAAAAGGTAAATGATGGACATGAAAATATACACGATGTTGACGAAAATGCATCTTCCAAACCCAATAAGGTACTGCAAGCCGATGTTGACAAGTTTTTAGAAGAAGCGGCACTCTTATCCAGTCTAAGCGAACCCCCGGCGGATGTGCAACCACCTCAAGAGGAATTGACTCAGTCTAGCGTCGCCGCCAATCAAAAGGAACAAGATCTGGATACATCTCAAGTGTCCTTCAGAATGTATTGTCCAGTTAAGGAAGCCGGTACCATTGTCGGCAAACAAGGAGCCAAAATACATCACTTGAGGGAAAAAGCCAACGTAAAAATACACATAAGTGACAACTTGAAAGATGTCCCAGAAAGAATAATCACTGTAAAAGGAACTGCAGAAAATGTTGCGAAAGCGTTTGGACTTATTGTGAGGACCATCTTAGGTGAGCCAGAAGATACACCGGCAGACTTGAACAGTCAACAGTACAATTTGAAATTGTTGGTCCCAAATGCCATCATTGGATACATAATTGGAAAACAAGGGCTTAAGTTTAGAGAGATTGAAGAGAATTCTGCAGCAAAGTTGAAAGCCGCGGAACACCCCTTGGGAGAGTCAACTGACCGTGTACTTAGTGTTTTGGGTGTGGCCGACGCCATCCACATCGCTGTCTACTTTATAGGAGAGGTGGTGATTGAACACAGAGACGCTTTGAAAAAGGGTAGGGTGGTATTATACAATCCCGCAATTCATCACCACGACGGGAACCAGCTCGGTGGTCAGCATCAACCACCACCACCACATCCCTCGCAACAACACCAACAACAATCACATCAACGCTTCCCAAATATTCCACAAGCAGGTGTACCAGCAAGCCAATATGGCAACCCATTAGGCTATCAGAAGCCATTTCAACAGGACGGCCACCTGCCATACAATTTTCCAGTGATGTTTCAACCTTCTGTACCACCTCAACAACAGTATGGGCAACTGGCACCACCAGCGCCACCTATTTCACAAGGAGCGCCTCCCCAACAACAATACACAGATGAGTATAATAACACCATGATTGGTGACGTGATTGTGAAGGAGCCTGTCCTCGCGGGTGACAAGTACAACCAGGACCTTTACGTGGCCAACTCGCTGATTGGATCAGTTATTGGCAGAGGTGGAAATAACATCAAACACATTAGGGAGAACAGTGGCTGTACATATGTGAAAATTGAACCAGACAGAGGACAATCCATTATGTTGGGAGGAGGCAGGGGTTTGACTAATATTAGAAGGCTTACCTTGACAGGATCGTTGGAGTCCTTCCAAAAGGCAATTTACTTGATCAATCAAAGAATAAATGCTGATAGACAGAGGAATACGAGATGAGAAGGGTATACGTTTTGTAATATTATAGTAATTGAGCTTGTAATGGGGATAGATCTGCCAAGAGGGAAATACAAAGAAGAGATTTTGAGATCAACAACATTTTGCAGAGTTTATTTTTGGTATTGAGCCTCTAATTGAGTCTTTGGCTTGTTGCGTTTCAAACCGATGCTTACAGATAAAGAAGTTCACAAAATAGTTTATAATTTCTAGAAATGTTTGACTCCCAAGCTTGTAAGAAGCATGGTAAATCCACTAAACAACCCTTCTCCAAGCACCAATCCACTGCTAAATATAATCATGCTCGTCTTGCCTCTATCGCTGAGATGGTGCCAATTGTATGCTATCAATCCGCCAATGAATCTGGCAAGGGTAAAGTTTGGTGTATTGTACATCCCAACCCCAACTGCGACCCCATTAGGAAGGTATGTCAAGTATTTGTAATACTTTGAAGTTTGCGGCAAGGTGTGCTTCAAAAGGGAAATCATCGCAAAAATGACTCCAAATGTGATGGCAAACTCCATTGCTTTTGGAGGTAATCCTTCACCAGTGACCAAACGTGAGCAATCTATCCATATAACAGCCGTTGGAATCCGAAATGTTTCGTTGGGGATGGTGTAAACTGACATGTATACTTGGTACATGATGGAGCTGAGAAACACGGAGAATATTGTGCCAATGATTTGAGCAATAAATTGCGCTTTCGGCGAAGCTCCTATCAAATGTCCGGTTTTGAGATCTTGCATGAGATCCCCTGCCTGTTGCGCCCCTGCTTCAGCAACGCCACCTGAAATCAAATTAATGAGAATCTTTGCTGGATGGTTGGAGGGGATTATGAATGCAAATATAAGCTGTGATAGTTTGCCGATCCCACTCACTGGGTTGATGTCGGATACACCAAGAGTCCTCGTGGCAAGAACACTAAACAACATGGCAAGTATGATGGCAGTTAGTGATGCGTAAATTGGGATCAACTTCCCAAATATGATCCGCATCGTAACCACACACAAAATGGTGGATAACAATGTGCCAATCAACGCAACCTTATTGGAAATGAGAAACTGTTTTGGGATTTCGAGACGTTGGGATGTCGCTCTGTTGCCAACGTTTTCTCCTCTATCTAGTTCCAATAGCGATTGCTGCAATTCCAAGGTGTACGACTCTTGGCGGTGTTTGTAGTCGATTAGAAAATCGTGTATCGACTTCACACTCAATACAATAAAAGAAACCAACGAATCTGCAACCATGATGCTCAAACTGATCCAAAGTATCCAACCCTGTCCACCAGTTACCCAGTCATCAATAGGACCAGGTGCCCACTTCATGTACCTTGACAACGGAGCCAAAATTCCCCACCCCAATACAGCACCAAAAAGCATGTACGACACTGTAGGAAGACCCATAATCATCCCTTGACCAATGTATGCTGGCGATGGTTGAAAGTCCCACAAGTACTCCGTCGATGCAGATGTGCCAAAAATGGGAACTTTTTTCAAAACTGGGAAGAAGAAGGACACAATGGTGTACGTGGACGAGATGAGAAAGGTGTACGTCAAGGACTTCATGTTGGAGTTGTAGTCTGTGGAGTCGATAAGTTGACTTGTAGATGTTTGTTGTTGCAAAAGTGGCCCAGTTGTACTCTTGTTGACATCCTCCTCCTCCTCCTCCTCCTCCTCATTATCACTTTCATAAATCTCGGTTCCATGCAATACTGAGATTAGTGTGGCTGTGGCACTTCCAGAAGGAAAGGGGAGCTTTTCTTTAACAATGACCTGTTTCCGCAACGGGATTGCAAAAAATACTCCAAAGAGTCCCAACCCCATCGACCATATAATAAGCTCTTTTGTCGAAAAAACGATACGTCGTCCCAATCCTGACTCCTCTCCAGTCATGAATTTTTCAATTGCCGGAATTATACCCACAAAGCCATAACATAATGGGCCAGTGCCCACTGCCACAGCAATGCTCTGTATGTAGACATTTTCCACATCGGTAAAGCTCAGCGACAATGGCGTTAGCTTAAACGCAGCAAATCCGAGCAATGCCGCTGGTAGGGACATCATGGACACCCAGCCTGTTTGCAACCCGAATTGAAAATTTGATATTAAAATCACTGACCCGATTAGTAATCCAACAATGGTTGCCCTGAGGGTCACTTGTGGTAGTCCTAGTTTGGCCAAGTATGCAGTCCGTCGAGGCAGCTCGTCAGTGTGGGGCTCTGCCGGCATTGTGTAGTCTAGGAATGTGTCTTTGGCGAGTTTGCAATGCAATCAATGGTTGTTGGTTTGTTGATAAAATGCGCAAAGAAAATGAGTCACGTGGAAATGAAAAAAAGAAAATTTTATCTACTAACAGCAGCAAAAGGCACATGCCAAGAGGAGATGGTACAAAGAGTGTGAGCTATATCTGAAATCTCATATGGAGCTTCTCACTCTGCCCGGTTAAGATATTTAAAGACTTGCTCAGATAAAGCTCGATCCCGCAAGGTCTGTTTTTAATTTCCCATTTCGGCAAAGATGTGCGGAATATCATTTGTCACGTGCCAATTGAAGACTAAAGACAACCACTATCATCATAATGAGCTCTAGTGTTATTTAAGCCGCGGCTGATGACATCAATGTTGCTCTCAGTCTACTTCCTCACTGCAAAAAGGGAGTTGCAGTGTGGACGTGTGAATACAAATCCAAATTTTACATCGATTTCCCAATATTTACTGTTGATTGGCAATTGATTTGAATTGCAACTTCTAAAAATCCTTTGGACCATTCATTGGAGAGGAACTATATAGAGCATTAAAGGTTGCTCTATAATCATTGCTAGTAATATTATTAAATTTCATTTACTTTTGACCTTCACAACTCCCAATCTTTGATCTCGTCAATATCTCTGTCATTTTCTTCCAAGTAACCGATGTCAATTTCGTTGATACTGGATTCATTGCATAGAATGCACTCTTTGCATAGCATGTCATCGATCTGCAGCTTTATCTCCTGATGATCCTTGTCTTGGTTTCGAATAAAGCTTTGATAAAGCTTTTTGAAGTTGTAGTTGCCCTTTGACTTGAGATTATATCGAACCAAGCATTCCTTGTGGAAACCATGTTGGCAGTTGTCAAAAAATATAAATTTTTTCGTGGCTAGCAAGTTGTGGCAAAGGTAGCATGTGGACCCTGGCTTTATGACCGAGTAGTGTTCTGACTTCTTTTGGGTCTCGTCTAAAGCCTCTTGTTTCAAAGTTGTGAGCAAGGAATGGTTTTCTTGAATTCTCATGTTTATATCCTGTAAGGTTCTCTTGTACTCGTTGAGCGAGTCCACTATTTCGTCTCTGAAATTGTTTATAGTGACCGTTTCAGGGAAAAGTGGTAATAAATCTTTCAAGCCTAGTGGGGAGTTTCTTTGTATGTAGGAGAGTGTTGCATTCAACTTGTTGGACGAGGAGTCAACTTCGTCAAGACCAGCCTGCTTACCCTCGCAAGTTCTGTCAATAAGATGCTTGGCAAATGTCAACCACAAGTGTCTTCTGATGCTGTAACTTTCCTTTTCCAACTTGTTGTCGTCTTCGGACTTGTCGCCATCCTCGGCAATCTCTTCATACTTACCAAGTACAAGTTCCCCCAATTCAATAGCATTATTTTTCAAAGAAACCTCTAGGGCCTGCTCATACAATCCCATGTCAATGTAGATCAAAACTGCAGGATGCACCTTGTGATGGAGCAAGCATAGCCTTTGGATAAAGTTCTGGTCATATGCAGTCTCATGATTGATGAACTTTATAATCAAGTGGTTGGCATCGTCGTGGTGGGTGATTAAAAGGGACAAGTAGTAATTGTTTAGTTGCTTGCTTTTGTATCCCTTGTCATGCACCTTTAGTAGAAACTTGATGGCAGCGTTTTGGTTCAAGGGGAGTTTGCGGTTCTTTTCGCAGTATGCAAGTATAGCCGGAAGAAGCCTTTCATAATCCAAATCAAACTTGAGCCATGTGTCGATAATTTTGGCGTGGTTCAACAAGAAAGCACTGGCGTGATTATACACCTCGTCTACGTTTCTTGAGTAAACCTTGATTAGAGCTTTTTCGGCGAGTGGCCAATTTTTTTCACTCATCTGGTACTTTAAAATGAACTGGTAGTCATCTATGGTTTCGGCATAGAAAAGGGCCCTTTCTCCGCTCAAAATATTGTAGATGGATCTGTCAAGCTGTTTGTGGTTTTTCTTTACGAATTCGTAAAACCGCTCATCATTTGTTCTTGTCATCAACTCGATTATCCAAGTGGATAGCACAACTACTCTGACTCTATTCTTTCTGTTTATTGCAAACTTTACCAACAAGTAATCAATCAACAAGCCCGTCGCATGTGACAGATTCAACATCAAGCACACTTTCTCAAACGGTTCCGTCAGTCTAGCTAGTATTCCAATACCCTTCTTTTGCAAATTGATAAGTTCTTTGTTGCTCAGTTCAAGTCCAAATCCGCCTCTTTGTAAATAGTCGTATCCTTGTTTGATCAACACCAAATCTCTTTTGAAAAAGTTCTCTTCACTATCTTCAAGACAGTTTAAAGCTTCCTCGAATTTGTTCATCTTGTAGTAGTCATACCAGACTAAGCTACTCTCATTGGATATAACTATCTCGTAAATCGAGTCCTTTGTGTATATCCAGTACGAAGTGGCATCGCTGGCAATTCCTCTGATATGCTCTTCTATGTTTAGTACTTTCGATTCCTGGCTGAGTTTATTGTAGATGAATACTTGCTTACCATGGTAGCCGATAAGATGGTGGGGTGTTAGAATAATATCATCTATGGTGTCATTCAATGTGGAAAATTGTATTTCGTCATCGTTGGTGGCAACGTCTTTTCCAATGTAGACGTACTTGTTGCCACTCGTAGTCAACACCCACTTGTCACTAGGGCCAACTTTTTCCATAACTGGTTGGGTTTTAAACACTTTTGACAACTCGTTGAATGATGTATCGAAACAGGACCAGGTGTAGATTGCATCTCTAGTTATGATGTTTATCAACGATTGGTTTTCGGTGACTGCTATCCCACGAACTTGAGATTCTACAGTGTGGACATGCTTCAAGTGTTGAATGTCGCTTTTTTTGGCATCATCATGTGGTTTGATGGCTGATAAGTAAATGTATCCTGCTGTCGTAGCCATCACAATTGTGCTGGAAGACGCAAAGGCAAGTGCTTCAACATCCATACCCTTGAGCTTTGGTAAAAGCTTGAATGATTTGTAAGATTTGTGCAAGTAAAAGTATTGCTGGTCGATTCGAACGATGAGATGTTGTGCTGTTGGATCAACCCATGCTTTGAATGAGCCACCCTTCAATGGCATAGTAAACTTCACCAACTTTGACGGGTTATTCAAATCAATCTTGTACAACACATCTCCAACAAATAGATACATCTGGCTATTGGCGACGAGGAGCTTGTTCAACGCATGAAGTAAATCAAATTGCAATTGGACTGGCTTGACTTCAAACAGTGGTTTCTGTAGATTGTTATATATGGAGATCTGTTGCTGGTCCAAGGAATGTGCAGTGTATGTTGAAGGGCTAGTGGACCCGTTCACAGACGGGGCAGTCTTTTCCATTCGTCGTGATCCATTCATGGAGCTGCGGGGGTTGTAGATGTTGTTGATAGGAGAGGTTGTAATTTTGGAGCTACCAATGAAGTAAAACTAGAGAAGAAAGCAGTAGTTGCAGTTGTTGCAGTTATAAAGAAAGAGAAGCTTCAACAAATGGACTGGTTTACATCGTAGAGCTTCAAAAGAGCAAGCATGCGGTGCTTGCAATGCAGACCCGGCCCAGCAGCGTGGAGCAGCTCTCTTAAGATGACTGACTGCGCCACAGAAGTAGAAAACGAATGACTACAAGTGACTAGAGAGAACATACCAACAACAACCATTTCAGGCTAATCCATGTCCTTACCTACTAAGGCCCTACCACTTGTTACTTGCTACTTCCTCTAGTGGTCCATTCGTGCTGAGTGATTAACTGCTTTAGTACCACCACCCCACTATCTCTTCAAAACACTTTCAACGCCACTCACTCGCAGAGGAGAAGAAAAATTAAATTAGAAACTTCGGACATAAGTTTGCTATCATCAAAGACCAACCCATCAACTATAATGAACGTCTTGAAGTTACAAAAAAAGTATCCCGTCTTACAACAGTCTGACCTTTTCAATATAATTGAAGATTTCAGAGCAATTGACTTGGAGGATAAAGGTTGGGTGGAGAAGAAAGATGTGATCAACAGCGTTAGCAAACAGGGAGAGTATTCCTACGACGAGACAAGAGAAACATTGAAGCATGTTGATGTTGACGCTTCTGGACATGTCGAATTGGATGATTATGTTGCTTTAATTGCCAAGTTGAAGGAGTCAAAGGGAGGAGCTTCAGAGGCTCCACAGTTGCACAAAAAAGCGGCTCCCCCAATTCCCAGCGCCAGCGCAAAGAATAAAACCTACATCGAGGGAAAGACATCGGGAACCACCCACACCATCAATGATGAAGAGCGTACTGAGTTCACCAGACATATTAACTCCGTTTTATCTGGTGATGGCGAAATTGGAGACCGATTGCCCTTTGATACTGAAACGTTTCAAGTGTTTGACGAGTGTAGAGATGGTTTGGTGTTGTCGAAATTGATCAACGATTCGGTTCCAGACACTATCGATACGAGAGTTTTGAACTTGCCAAAGGGGAAGAAACAGTTGAACAATTTCCAAATGTCGGAGAATGCAAACATTGTCATTAACTCGGCAAAGGCAATTGGGTGTGTTGTTGTCAATGTCCATTCTGAGGATATCATTGACGGCAAAGAACATTTGATTTTGGGTTTGATTTGGCAGATTATTCGAAGAGGATTGTTGAGTAAAGTGGATATCAAGTACCACCCTGAATTGTATCGTTTGTTGGAGGATGACGAGACTTTGGAGCAATTTTTGAGGCTTCCACCTGAACAAATTCTTTTGCGTTGGTTCAATTATCATTTGAAAAATGCCGGCACCAACAGAAGAGTCACAAACTTTGGTAAAGACGTTAGTGATGGTGAAAACTACACCTATTTGTTGAACCAATTGAAGCCCGATGTCTGTGACTTATCGCCTTTAAAGACTAGCGACGTGTTGTCCCGTGCTGAGCAAGTTTTGGAAAACGCCGACAAAATCGATTGTCGCAAATACTTGACCCCAAAGTCTTTGACTGCGGGGAATCCAAAGTTGAACTTGGCTTTTGTTGCCAACTTGTTCAACACCCACCCTGGTTTGCAACCAATTGAAGAGCACGAGAAGATTGAAATTGAAGAGTTTGATGCAGAAGGGGAGCGTGAGGCTAGAGTGTTTACTTTGTGGCTCAACTCTTTGGATGTGGACCCGCCAGTTGTTTCATTGTTTGAAGATTTGAAAGACGGGTTGATTTTGTTGCAAGCGTTTGACAAGGTGATACCGGGAAGTGTTTCATTCAAGCATGTCAACAAAAAGCCAGCTAGTGGCGAGGTTTCTCGATTCAAGGCTTTGGAAAATACAAACTATGCAGTGGAAATAGGGAAGGCCAATGGGTTTTCGCTAGTTGGTATAGAAGGGTCCGACATTGTTGATGGAAACAGGTTATTAGACTTGGGTCTTGTTTGGCAATTGATGAGAAGAAACATTGTCAACACCTTGGCTGAGTTGGGCAAAGGTGGTCAATTATCTGACGCGGATATCTTGAAATGGGCTAATCAACAAGTCACAAAGGGAAACAAGTCTTCACAAATTAGGTCCTTCAAAGACGCCTCGTTGGCTACGGGAACATTTTTGTTGGATGTTTTGAATGGTATGGCACCGGGATATGTTGACTACGACTTGGTTTACGAAGGAAGGACAGAGGAGGAGAGGTACGCCAATGCCAAGTTGGCTATCTCTATTGCTAGAAAGTTGGGAGCATTGATCTGGTTGGTTCCTGAGGACATAAACGAGGTTAGAAGCAGATTGATCTTGTCGTTTGTAGGAAGTTTGATGGCTGTGGAGAATAAGTAAGAAAAAGAATAAAATGCGCGAGTATGTTTTTTTTTAAAAGGGAAAAAAAAATATGTAGTACACAGCCAACCTCTGTCCCACCCAAGTCAACTGCATGATGAACTTTCTCAGGAAGCGGAGGGCTTCTAACTCGTCACAGGAGTCTATTGAGGAGTCCCAGACAACCAAATCACGTAAACCACCAAACACGGCTTTCCGTCAGCAGAGATTGAAAGCTTGGCAGCCATTGTTGACTCCCAAGTCAGTGATTCCATTCCTTGTTTTGTTAGCAGTGATTTTTGCTCCGTTGGGGATAGCCATCATATACACGACATATAACGTGCAGGAGGTGAATATTGACTATTCACATTGTGGTGATCAAACGGACACATTCACGTCGATTCCAGAAAAATATACTGGCTTCCATTTCAAAGAGAATACAAAGCCAGAGTTTAAATGGAAAGTGGATGGATCGCAGTGTGTCATCCAGTTTAATGTGCCAGACTTGAAGCCTCCACTTTATTTGTACTACAAGTTGACCAACTTCTATCAGAACCATAGAAAATATGTTGAGAGCTATGACTTGGATCAGTTGGGAGGGAAAGCCTTGTCTGGAGATGATGTGACGGACAATTGCAAACCATTGAAACATAGAGAATACAAAGGGGAGCAGAGGCTCATCTACCCTTGTGGATTGATTGCAAACTCTTTTTTCAACGACACCATATCGTCGCCAGTCTTGTTGAATGCTCGTAATGGAGCGGATAACGAGACATACACATTCACAGATAAGGACATTTCGTGGTCTTCTGACCGCAGTCACCGGTTCAAAAAAACAAGCTACAAGGCGGCGGATGTTGTGCCTCCACCAAATTGGGACAAACAATACCCGGATGGGTACACAGACGACAACTTGCCCGATCTACAGCAAATGGAGCATTTGCAAAATTGGATGCGTACAGCAGCACTTCCCAACTTCTACAAATTGTACGGAAAGAATACCACATCTACAATGACATCAGGCACTTATCAAATCGCCATCGATTTGAACTACCCGGTCAAAGTATTTGGCGGTACAAAGAGTATTGTCATCACCACCAACTCCATCTTCGGTGGAAGAAACGTTGCTTTGGGTGTGGTGTATATTATTGTTGCTGTAGTATCACTAGTGTTGGGTGTTGGTTTCTTGTTGCAGTTCTTGATCAAGCCAAGGCGAGTGGGCCATGACTATCTACAACAAAACTATCGTGATCAGTTGTAAGTAAAAAAATCCAACAAAGAAAAAGAAAAGAAAAAAAAAAAAAAAAAATTGTGTTGAACAGTAGAGCTTTGTAGGCAAAACAAACCATGAATGTGAATCCACACCTATACACGTCGTCACCGCAGATTTCCCAAATGCAGTTACTTCAGAGGCAGCATCTACTACAGGAGCAAGGTACTCCGTTGTCTCAGCAGCAGCACTTGACGAATGGGGCTGGGTTGGGTGCTAATCCCGTATTGCAACAGTTGCAGCTCCAACAATTGCAGCAACTGCAACAGCAACAGCAACAGCAACAGCAACAGCAACAGCAACAGCAACAGCAACAACAACTGCAACTGATTCCAATAGTCAAGGAGGTCTGGGCTAACAATCTCGAGTACGAATTTAATAACTTGCGCAAGTTTATCAACGACAAAAGCGTGACGATATATGCAGCAATACATCAGGAGACACCAGGTATTGTTGCCAGGGCAATTGGATCCTTCAAAACAAGTACTGACTACCACTTTCAAACAATAAGGTGTAACTCAGACTTGTTGAATCTAATACAGCTCAGCATCTGTTTCAGCAAAAATGGAGGAAATCCTGTCATTTGGCAATTCAACTTTGCATACGATTTGACAAAGGAGATGTACAGTGAAGAGCATTTGGCCATGTTGGCACAACAGTCATCAGTTAATTTCCAAGCACATATGTCTCGCGGAGTAGACCATTTTGAGTTTGCCGAGTTGTTGATCGATAGTGGGTTGTTGTTGGACAATTCCATCAACTGGGTGTCGTATCATGCAGGATATGATTTGGGGTTTCTTATAAGCTTGTTGACAAATGATAGTCTCCCTGTGGATGAAGACGAGTTCCACTGGTGGTGTGATAAGTACTTTCCCAATTTCTACGACTTGAAGTACATCGGTAATCAAGTTTTAGGATCGGATGAGAAGATGAATAAGCCGTCGATAGAGTATTTGGCAGAAGAGTTGCATTTGTTGCCTATATCTCCAGTCATTCGCCAGCTGTTTGGTAATGCGGGCCAACACCCCACATCCACATTACATGCGTACTTATCAATGGAGTGCTTTAAAGAGCTATTGAGGCAATCAGTGGACCCAACAAGGTACAAGGGAAATATATGGGGGTTGGCGAAGGAGTAGGTACAACAGCTTTAATACATTGTTACTGTCAATTTTGGTTTATTCTTTTTTTTTTTTTCTTTTTTTTTTTTTATCTCTTTCTATCTCATCGCGATAATTTTATCTTCTCTTTTGTCTCCTCTTCCTTTTATAAGCAATGGGGACTCAAAAGAAGGAAAAGCAAAGAAGGATCAGACAGAACGATACCAAGGATGGTAATCTTCGTGTCAAGGGTGAAAACTTTTACCGTGATGCCAAAAAGGTAAAAAAGCTCAGCATGTACAAGCAAGGTAGGGCTGTTCGTAATGCCAAGGGAGAAATAATACAGGCAGCCGATCTTCAGAGTACAGATGTGCCCAATGCAAGGGTCGATCCAAATAGAAAGTGGTTTGGAAATACTAGAGTTATAGCCCAGGACGCGTTGACCCACTTTAGGGAGGCGATGGGAGATAAAAAAGACGATTCGTATCAAGTGCTCTTGAAACGGAATAAGCTCCCCATGTCGTTACTTGACCAAGATAAGACAGAGAGCCCAACTGCCAAGATTGTGGAGACTGAATCGTTTGCATCTACATTTGGACCTAAGCAGCAACGTAAGAAACCTAGAATCGCTGCGTCGTCGTTAGAAGATTTGATGTCCACCGCGGAGAAGGACTCTACCACATACGACGAAAAGATTGAGCTTGATCAGACAATGGGATTGATGGGGGACTCCATTTTGGATAAAGATGACTTCACCCAGGAGGCCAAGGAAGCCATTTTCCACAAGGGACAAAGTAAGAGGATTTGGAATGAGTTGTACAAGGTTATCGACTCTAGTGATGTTATTTTGCAAGTTCTCGATGCTAGGAATCCCTTGGGTACTCGATGTGAGAGGATTGAAAAGTATATCAAACAAGAATGTCCACACAAGCATCTTGTGTTTGTCGTGAACAAAACCGATTTGGTCCCTACGTGGGTAGCCGTATGTATTACCAGATTTTTACCGTTTTTTTTTGAAGGGCATTACTAACATTATTACAGGCTGCTTGGATGAAACACTTGTCAAGCTCATACCCAACTATTGCTTTCCATGCATCAATCAAAAACAGTTTTGGAAAGGGATCTTTGATCTCGCTTCTTAGGCAGTTTGCAACGTTGCACAAGGACAGAAAGTCAATCAATGTGGGTGTCATTGGGTTCCCCAATACCGGAAAGAGCTCCATTATAAATACAATTGTGGGCAAAAAGGCATGTATTGTTGCACCAATTCCTGGTGCTACAAAAGTCTGGCAGTACGTTAAGGTCACCTCTTCGATAAATATTATTGATTCTCCAGGGGTGGTGCCGTCGGAATCGAATGACACCGACGCTGATCTTTTACTACGTGGTGTTGTTAGAGTTGAAAAAGTAAAGGCTCCAGAACAGTACCTATCAGAGGTGTTACAGATTGTTCCGCAAAAGTACATTGCCCGAACGTATGGACTCAAGGAGTCTGAATGTGGAGAAAACTTGTTGGAGACACTTGCTGTCAAAAGTGGTCGTTTGTTGAAAGGTGGTGAGGCTGATGAGAGCTCAGTGGCGAGAAAGATTATTGAAGATTTTATCCGTGGGAAACTTCCGTGGTTTTTGGAGCCACCACAAGATGAAGAGGTTCGTACAGGTGAAGATAAGAAAGCCGGGTATAAGAAAAGGAAAGCTGAGGACTAATAGCTATATAGCTGTCTAATTCTTTGTAGTGTTGTTTTCACTTCGTTGCTTATATCTATCTTGTCCAACTCTGACGTATTGGAGTTGTTGTCAATCGCGTTCAATCTTGCTAGTAGCTCCTTTTCTAGATTTGTTTGGTTAGACTCAAGGATGTTTTCCTCCAATGTTACATTGTTGATATCCTGGATGTCCTCGCTCTTTATACCAAAATCATCAGCAGTTGTATCTCCTAGCAATCCGTTGTTCATTTTCTCCCAATCTTTTGCCAACTCATCTTGCTGTTGATTCTTTGCTTCCAAGTATTCCTTGAATAGTTTTCTTTTGGCCAACGTGGCCTCTATTTTAGCATGCAATTGCTGTTTAAACAATGGAGTGACGTTGTCCACCTTGATATCTAGCGTAACCGCTTGTTGGTTTTCAAATTTCAATCTGACCAAGGTGAGAAACCTCTCGATCCAAACGATTAGCCTGTAAAAGATTTTTTCATCATCGTTGACATAGACATCCCGAATGAAATTCCAAATAACCTCTTCGTGATTGTCCAAAACCGTTTTGATTCTTTGGTAAATTTCGGTGGAGTTCAAGTGGTCGCTGCGTTGTATTGAAGAAAGGGTTTTTAACATCTCGCTGTTTAATCCCTCTAGCGCTGAAAAGGCAATGTGAACTTTCGCTTTGGCAAATACTCTGATCAAAGGGGAGTAAAAATAGTCCACTGTGCTTTTGATTAGGTTTATGAGCTCTGGTTGTCTCCACAACTCTTTGAAAAGAAGTTTGTCACGCGATCGGATTTTCAAAAGCCAATATTGCTTCAAGTTGAGGTACAATGTTGTGTCTTTTCCATTGAAAGAGGCCACTATATCTTCTACCCTGTCATCAGCTGGCGGTTGTAACAAGTTTGTGGATAATGTTGTTAACACCAAGTTGTCACCACCTAGTTTGATTTGCTCCATTTCCGCGGGCGGTAAGTTGACGTAGTTGTCGATTCTCTCCATATAAAGTTCGTACCCAGTCAACTTTTCCCTCAACGTGTGCAACTCCTTTTCAAACCCATTCAAATCCTCATTCAACAACATGATGAGAATCAAGGAAAACAAGTTTCTGGCTCCCGAGTTTTTTGAATCTTCGGCAAGTTGGCTATTCCACGTGGGTAATCTTGGAATATTCACAAATAGCAAATCAATAACTCGAGAAACCATCTTCATTGGGTTTGTGAAGCGCAAAATGGCATACACAAGGCTGTAGGGAAACATTCGATGAAACTTTTTCGTCTTTTTCAAAATTGCGTGGGAGTCGTCCAGGCCGAGGAATGTTTGGTAAACCACGGCTGCAAGTTGTAGCTTACACCAGTCATTGAATGTTTTCAAAAGTGGAGAAGCGTTTTTGATGCTGTCTATGGAACCGATTTCGTTGAATAGGCCCATTACCGCATCATCTTCTCTGGTGACTGATTGTTTAAAGTTTTCAAAGTTTTGCGTCAAATCTTGCATCACTTTTGCAGTTTCATCTTGAAATTCAACCTGCGTTTTCAAGATGTCCATTTCGTGGCTGATTCTGTGCTTGTAGTCCTCTTGATCTTCGGGTGTCATAGTGGTTTTGTCACTTGTTAGGAATGTTTTGAATATGGTTGATGCCGCCACCTCGGGCTTGCTGGCCAATTTCCTGAGCCAGCTCCGGGTGGCCATTCTACTCGTTTCTATGCTGTTTTCGTTGTCTTTTGCCTTGTGTGGTAGTTTGGTGTGCAACGTCAGCATCACTCCCGGTAATTCCTTTTTCAAATCGTGCTCCAACTGACTCAACTGCTGGTAACTTTTGCAAACAAAACTTGACTTCGGCCCTTCCTTTAGCACAACTTGTATTACAAAATCATAGTGATGTGTTGCTGCAAAAAACCAAGATTGCTCACCTTCGACTCTTCTCAATGCGACAATGTTGATATACACACCGTTGACAAACTTCATTCGATCATACTGATGCATCCCGACAACAGTTATGTTTTTTTTCTTTTGAAAGTCAAACTTTTCCAACTTTGCAGTGTCGGAAGCTTTCAAGTGTGGTTTAGTAAGATATTCCATCTCGTTACCTGTGATCAAGACTGAATTGTAAAACACCAACAACCCACCGAGAAGCTTCTTGTTAGCCTGGCTCCTCTTTGTCACTCCGTTTCTCTCGTCTGAAGTGCTAAAGCTTTTGGAATTGAAGTTTTCCACAAATTGAAACACATCCTGCCAAAACTGCTCCTGCTGTTTTTCGGTATTGCTTGTGATGAATGGGAATGTCGATACATATTCATGGAAAAAAAATGAGAGCAACGGAAGTTTATCTGTATCGTCAACCGCTCGCATATCCTTCCACATCAACCTCAACTCATTGTGCAATTGCTTCTCAAGGAGAAACTTTTTCAAAAAATGGCTCTCTAAGGGGTCCATTGTGGAGACAAAGAGGACCCCTCAGTGAGCTTGGTTGAATTTTTCTTTTTTTTTTTGATAATTTGTCGCGGCTCAAAAAATAAAACAGTAGCAACTTTAGCAGTGCGCGGCGCTATCATTTACATTCAAAAGTTGCAAAACAAAAAGGTACTTGCAGTAGGGAGTCACCAGGAAGTAAGCCGTGGGAGAGCGCGGAGCAGAGGTGGCAGATTGTCAAATTTTCTTCGACTGTGTTAAGTGCTTGGCAGGTCTGGACTTTTAATTTAAATGACATTTTTAGCAAATGTCTACGGATTCAGACTGCACATAGATACTCCGTTGCTTCTCAACAATGATGTCTTATCATCGCATTACCTGACTCAGCAGTGTATGTAGTTGAATTTCGATTGTGCTTCCCTTTTTCTACTCCTGGTGGTAATTATCCTCGGTTAAAAATGCTCGGGAAAAAAATCCGCGATTTGCAGCTTTTCTAAAAAAACGTTTTACGCTTTCTGCAGCGAACTCAAGCTGGTTGCTCCAAGAACCAAATTTAAAGGTGATAAAGCTCATGGTTTGAGCCAAGTACTCTCCAACAACACTGTGATTAGGTAGGTTGCTGTAAGGAGCTTGACTGCCAAGAAAAAAAAAACCCTTTTGAATCCAATGGGAAAAAAAAAAAAAAATTTTCCTTACAAAGTATTTCCTCCAAGATAAGAAAGAAATTTTTTTTCCTCTTTCTACTTCTTCTTCTTCTCTACAGATTATTGCCCTTTTTCCCAGCTTTTCATCGTTACCCCCGAGAGAAGCTGCTACTGTGAGTGATTGAAAATAAAGTCCGATAAGTCAGAAGAGAACAAATTTTACCACTATGAACCGCCAAATCGTGAAAAAGATGAAGTTCAAAGCAGTCAAGAACAATATAGGCTCTCAATTGAGGAAGTAGTTGAAGAGTTCAACACTAATTTGTCAAATGGATTATCACCGAAGGAAGCTGAGTCGAGGATTTCCACTTATGGTGCCAACAATTTGGGAAAAGAGGACTCCATATCGTATACCAAGATCTTGGCACATCAAGTATTCAATGCTATGATTTTGGTGTTGTTCATCAGTATGATTATTGCACTTGCTATCAGAGATTGGATTTCAGGTGGTGTCATTGGTTTTGTTGTTGGTATAAATATCCTTGTTGGGTTTGTTCAAGAGGTTAAAGCTGAGAAGACAATGGGGTCATTGCGTAACTTGTCATCACCAACTGCAAGAGTTACTAGAGATGGTAGTGATGTTACAGTCCCCGCTGAGGAAGTTGTCCCTGGTGATATTGTGCATGTCAAAGTTGGAGACACAGTTCCCGCGGATTTGAGGTTGTTTGATTCCATGAATTTGGAAACTGACGAAGCATTGTTGACGGGGGAGTCATTGCCTGTACAAAAAAATCACACTGTTGTGTATGACGATTATTCCGTGCCTGTCCCAGTGGGTGACAGGTTAAACTTGGTTTATTCATCCTCGGTTGTTTCAAAGGGTAGAGGATCGGGTATTGTTTATGCAACTGGGTTGAACACTGAAATTGGTCAAATTGCACAATCTTTGAAAGGTGATACTGGTTTGATTCGCAAAGTTGACAGGTCAAATGGTAAACCTAGAAAAAGAGACTACGGACGTGCTTGGGCAGGAACCGTTTACAACGTTGTTGGAAACATTCTCGGTGTGACTGAGGGGACGCCGTTGCAAAAGAAACTTTCTTGGTTGGCAATATTCTTGTTTTGGGTGGCTGTTGTTTTTGCCATTGTTGTTTTGGGCTCACAAAAGATGAATGTCACCAGGAACGTGGCCATATATGCCATTTGTGTTGCATTGTCAATGATTCCGTCGTCACTTATTGTAGTATTGACCATCACAATGGCCATTGGAGCTCAAGTGATGGTGACAAAACATGTCATTGTGAGAAAGTTGGACTCGTTGGAGGCGCTAGGTGGTATCAACGATATCTGTTCCGACAAGACGGGTACATTAACACAGGGTAAAATGATTGCCAAAAAAGTCTGGTTGCCAAATGTTGGTACATTGGAAGTGCAAAACTCAAACGAGCCTTATAACCCAACAGCAGGCGATGTAAGGTATGCACCATATTCACCGCTTTACATTAAGCAGACTGATGAAGAAATTGATTTCAAAAAGCCTTTCCCAGACCCAATGCCACAAAGCATGCACGACTGGCTAATGACTGCCACTTTGGCCAATATCGCCACCGTCAACCAAAGCAAAGACGAAGAGCTGGGTGAATTAGTTTGGAAAGCTCATGGGGATGCCACTGAAATTGCCATTCAGGTTTTCACCACCAGATTGGGCTATGCAAGAGAGTCGCTTGTTGACGGATTTGACCATGTTGCTGAGTTCCCCTTTGACTCATCAATTAAAAGAATGTCGGCAGTTTACAAGGACAAGTCTGGAGAGACTAGAGTCTACACAAAAGGTGCCGTTGAAAGGGTTGTGCAATTGTGCACCACATGGTATGGTGAAGGCAGTAATGATTCACAAGAATTGAGAAAGTTGACTGATGTTGACAAGCAAACCATTGAAGGAAATATGTCTGCACTTTCATCTCAAGGGTTGCGTGTATTGGCGTTTGCTACTAGATCCTGTGATGGCGTTTGTGATAGTCGTGACGCTGTTGAATCCAACTTGATTTTCCAAGGTCTTATTGGCATTTACGACCCACCAAGAGAAGAGACCCGTGATTCGGTAAAGTTGTGTCATCGTGCTGGTATCAATGTCCATATGCTTACTGGTGACCATCCAGGTACTGCAAAAGCCATTGCTCAGGAAGTTGGCATCATCCCTCACAACTTGTACCACTACTCAGAAGAGGTTGTCAAGGTAATGGTTATGACGGCTAACGAATTTGATGCTTTATCGGATAACGAAATTGACAACTTGCCTGTATTGCCATTGGTAATTGCTCGTTGCGCACCACAAACCAAAGTGCGTATGATTGAGGCGTTGCATAGAAGAAAGAGATTTGTGGCAATGACTGGTGATGGTGTTAATGACTCCCCATCTTTGAAGAAAGCCGATGTTGGTATTGCTATGGGTATGAATGGGTCCGATGTGGCAAAAGATGCCTCCGATATTATCCTTACTGACGACAACTTTGCCTCCATTTTGAATGCCATTGAAGAGGGTAGAAGAATGTCGTTGAATATTCAGAAATTTGTTTTGCAATTGTTGGCTGAAAACGTTGCCCAAGCTATCTACTTGATGGTGGGGCTTGTGTTTATGGATAATGATGGGTTCTCAGTGTTTCCGCTTGCTCCAGTTGAAGTTTTGTGGATCATTGTTGTCACTTCATGTTTCCCAGCCATGGGATTGGGGCAAGAGAAGGCACAATCTGATATCCTAGACTTGCCACCTAGCAACACCATTTTTACGTGGGAAGTCATTATTGATATGTTTGCTTATGGGATCTGGATGGCGGCTTGCTGTCTTGCTGCATTTGTTGTTATCCTTTACGGTAAAGGCAACGGAGAGTTGGGCTCAGATTGCAACACTGGATCTGGAGAGCAGTGTAAGTTGGTGTTCCAAAGTAGATCAGGAGCCTTTGCCGCTTTCACTTGGTGTGCCTTATTACTCGCGTGGGAGTGTATTCACTTGAGGCGTTCCTTCTTCCACATGCACCCTGATTCGGAAAAACCATGGTATTTGCAATTGGCGTCTGACTTATGGGAGAATCAATTCCTCTTTTGGTCAATCATATTTGGGTTTGCAACTGTTTTTCCCTTGGTGTATATCCCGGTCATCAATGACAAGGTGTTCTTGCATGGACCAATTGGATATGAATGGGGTGTTGCCGTTGCTTTCACAGTGGCATTCCTTATTGGGGCGGAGGTCTGGAAGCTGATCAAGAGGGTTTACTTCAGAGCGCAATCGCGCAAGAGAAGTGATATTGATGCTGGCGATGTGTTTGAAAAGTACGCGTCATTCAGCAAGGAGAACACCTTGGTTTAAATGTATAGTTTGTTTTTAGTTTGCTTTTAGTTTGTCTTTCAGTGGAGGTTTTTAAGGGTTCAAGTCCCTTCTTATCCATGAGGGTTTTCCTACCACAATATACATTTGTTTGTTTTAAAGTGTATATTTTGCAGTATTTTTAAGAACTTGATGAAATGTAATTTCTATGGACCATCAATCTTTCCTGTGCAAGGATGAAATGACATGTATAGGATGGAAGTACCCTATATTGTGTATAAATATCTACGAAGTTAATGTCAGTTTAAGTGTGGTAATTTTACTTGATTATATAGAAAAGGGGGAAAAGACCCACCTTTAAACTTCAGGACTCTACAAAGGCTAAGTGCCTGAAACATTAGTGATCCATGTTTTAGGTTCGAGAATCGTCTTCTGAAACTCTTATCAGTTTAGTAAGTGTTTCAAAATATCTATTCCTATTCCTGACAGTAATATTATAAGTGGTTATTCTCTAGAAAACTGTACAAATGATTTATGTGGGAAATACTATAATTCAAATGTGTGAATAATAAGATTAACACATTGAATTTGCGACATTGATAATATTTTCACGACAATGAAGTGTTACCATGTAACACTTGGAGTTGCAATTTATCAAGACGATTGGAAAGTAATTATGTGTCGCGTTTTTGCCCCTGATATATATTTTTTGACCACCTTTGCAGCATGAGACTCACCCTTGACTTGTACCAGTTAGACATTTTGCAGAGAGTTTTCTCCTTCGTTGAAGTCAAGGAGATCACTCAATTACTCAATGAGCACTTTTTGCTGCACAATCCAAGTATAAAAATTGCCATTCACCGCAGACTTGAAAGAGGATTTGGCTACTTCCATAAAACTTCCAGGAATTACGGAGACGAAAACAACTACCCAGACCTGAGATCTCAAGACCGCAATGCATTGAATCGAGAGCAATATGAAATGGTTGATGCTTACTGCGTTAATAAACAGATCCATACAACATCCAAGATCTCTTATGGACTTTGTCATATGGTTGACCTTCTAGACTTAGTTGAGTTGATTAAGGCCTTACAGCTGAGCAATACTGCATCATTGATGTTTGAATTGGACTTTAGCTACAAGTTCACAATTGACATGAACAAGTTTATGAAGCTGTTTGATCACATTAGTGATCGAGTAGTGGAATTGTCAATGGGATTGAAGAGGCTCCACATCTTGGAAGGAGATATCTGTTTCAGAAACCTTGAAGTGTTCTCCAGTCACATGTGCGGCGTTTCTGGTTCCTTTAAATGCCCCAAGTTGAAAGAACTTGTATTTAATGCATTGGGAGGTGTTGAAGTTGGAAAACTCCCCCCAGTAAAGCGACTAGAGTTTGCATGTACCAAATGGCTACGTAAAGAGGAGATGGTCAGCTCATGGGATGGGCCAGAGGGGTTACGCATCATCCGGTTACAAGGAGGGTTCGTTAACTGCATTGATAGAACTTTTATGAAAGAAATTCTCGAATATGCATGCCCCAACACCATGATTGATTGCATTGGTAAGCTATATGGAGATGTCATTGCGTTGTTGTTTAGCGCTTTACAAGAAAAGCGTTGTATTTTAAGGTCGCTTTCTGTTGATTACCTTATTCACCAGTTTTATCCTCCTTGTTATTCATTACATCTTTCTGGCGTGCAAGATATGTTGGTGCTCCAGAACATGCCGGCAACTTTGAAGGTGCTTGAAATATCAAATCTTCATGTTTACGGGATTAGTGCTAAGTATTTATTGAACTTGATGCCAGAAGGTTTAGAAAGTTTGACTTTATTGGAAAACTATTCGATAGAATGGGAGGAAATTTTGGACCTTTTGAGATTTCGCATGTTGAGAAAGGTAGCATTGCTGCTGGCTGTGCATTCGATAAAAACAGCTTTCTTTCCTGATTTGCTAAAGGAGTTGAGCTTTTGCAATTGTGGCTGGCAAACCAATCAGTTCACTTTTCCTAAGAATCTAATTTGTATGCGATTAGGAGGTATTGGAGGTCTACATGGAGCAATGACTGATTTCGACATGTCACAATTTCCGTCAACTTTGAAACAAGTTGAACTACGGGACAATAAAATTGTCACCATTGACCTTTCCAACGTGAAGAAGCTTCAGAATTTGTCGTTGTGTAGAACGGAATTTGAAGGTTTAAAGTTGCCACAAGTTGATTCATTGAGCGTTGAGCATTGTCAGAAGATACCTGAGTCTTACTGTGGCGGGGTTGAGCAGTATTTGTGCTTTAGGCAATGCAATCTTGAGAATATGACTTTGAAGCTTGGGTGCGGCTTAAAGTACTTGGTCTTGTCCCGTTGCAACATATCCAAGTTTGGAGTTGACCTACCAGGTTGTTTGGAAGAGGTTGATTTGTCTCATAACAACTTGACTGAGTTTCCCGCACAGCTTTCCAGCTTGAAGAGGTTGCGCTTGTTGAATATTGCAGATAACAGAATTCAGAATGGGCATATTGATTTTCAGACTTGCTCAATCGAAGCGTTGGATATTTCCTGTAATTTGATTGAGGAGATCAAGTTGACTTTTCCAGGTCCAACTAAACTCATGTATCTTGCATTGCATGACAATAAGATGAAAGAGATTTCAAATGAGTCAATCGGCAGTCATCCCAGGTTGTTTAAAGTTGAGTTGGATGAAAACGGATGCAACGTTATTAACAATGTGAAGTTGCCAAATGCAGCTGACCAAGATTATTTTGAGGAGTGGGAGATCAGTGGTGCAATAAAGAGGGAGTAGTGCTAAGTATAGTCAATTGTATAATAATTAAGCGTGATTGAGAAGACCGATATAGTCTTATATACGAACGTGTAGAAAATGTGGGTGCTAAGTTAAGCACTAACAATAGAAAAACTT
>NW_026261475.1:0-37655 GCF_024610275.1 Lodderomyces theae
AATTGACCAACTGAGCTCGAAGTGATTTCAATAATGACACCAACTATCCAAAGAATACACGTCAATTGTAAAGCTCTGATTCTACCAAAGTAATCAACCGACTTCATAGCGATAATTGCACCACCAATAGATCCCAATTGAACCATGGATGTGATGTTTGATTTCAAATTGGCCAATTCATCAGCGGATTTAGACTTGTCACTAAGACCAAATCTTTGCTTGAATGCAGGAAGCGCGATATTTCCCGAAATGTTTCCTTCATCCAATCCTCTACCAGCTCCAAGTATACCAAACACAAAGATACTCAAATATAAAGTTTTGTTGAATATTTGTGGTGGATGATCAGAAGTATCGACTGAAAACCTAAATCGCGACCAAAATGAAGACGACTTGTTCTTAGCATCGTCATTACTCAGATATGGTTCAGCTGTGATTATATCTTGTGATTTCTCACTTTCAACATCTTGGGCCTTCTTATCTGACTCAATATTGTGTACTGTAACCGCATTTGATGTTTCGTACTTGTTAGAAAGTGGGAACCCCATATTTGCAATATTTTAACTTGAGTATTTCTTATCAAAAAAAAAAAAAAAATTAAAAAAATAAAGGGTCTCAATATTAAAAATTGTCTTGGCTAGGTGAATAAAGAAACAGCTAAGAAAAATATGTCAAAATAAAGAGATGTAGTTTGAGATAGAGAGGGAGGGTGGTATTTATATACAGATGCTTTTAATAGAAAACAGGAAAGTACAAACTGTTACTTGTAACCCTGCAGTTAGAAACAGATGATGTTTCGACTCCTTCTCCATACATATCCGTCCGTGTGCACGCATATTGTGTAACTGTTGATAGTATCAATACAAAACAACATTTTCGCATTGTTCTTCCCCACTTTTTTTATTTTTTCGTTTTTGTACTCGATAGTTGTCCCGGAGCCTTTTGGAAAAAAAAAAAAATTTAAGTGCCAAAAAGAACTGTCACTAAAGCATTAGAATTTTTGAAGAGAAAAGGCAGTATGAAAGTAGTGGAAGAGAGAAGAGGGGAGTGTCTTTGAGTTACACGGGATGTCTTTTCAAATTTTTGTTGAGCTACAGCTAATTATGCAACTAAGGCTAATTTTTTAAAACTAAAGCAAGCACAAACCGCAGACACACAGACATAAACACATCAACATCAATAAGAAACAATCACTTTAGATTTTGCATAAACTGTGTGTGTGTGTATGTGTGTGTGTGTGTGTATGTGTGTGTGTGTGTATGTGTGTGTGTGTGTGCTATTTCCCCACCTTTTCTCGGAAAAGATTATTGATTACATTGGTCACAAAATACCTCAAAAAGGAATCCCCCAAATCTTCAAACACCTCGATACTCCAAACACTTGACGGCAAAAAAGAAAAAGAAAAAGAAAAAGAAAAAAAAAATGCTTGACTAGATCACCCGCATTTCGCTTTAATTTCATTCCGAAATTGTATCTAGCTTTGCTCTCTCCCGCTTCAGTTACAATAAAAAGGCAAATATTGTTGAGACTTACAAATACAGACGACAATACGTCATGGTGTAGCATTTTTCTGCATTGTTACAAATGCACAGTTGCCGTTTGATTTCTCAATTTATTTTCAAGTGGCATCTACTTGCTACGCCAGAAATAAGACTTTTTTCTTTTTCAAAACAAACAAAAAACACAGATACAATTTTGTGTAGTGTAGTAGATATAGATACGTTTGAATTTCAGTGTGACGTATGTATCAGAATATGCTATATACAGTATATACCACAAAGACGCAATTATTATTCAAGTTATGTGTGTAAAGTGTTATTTCTGAAAACACGAACAGAAACAAAAAAAAACAAAAACTTTACAATCAAAAGTTTTGTTTTTTTTTTTTCTATTGTTTCTTTGTTCTCATTGAAGAAAGATATGGCTTACAAAACAATGCAACCCATCATTCCATCAGGTGATAGTAGCAATCTTTCATCCTCACGAATAGCAACCAAATGACAAGCTAATTTATCGTGATATGTGTAGCCTGTGTAGCCTGTGTAGTCTGTTTATAGTTATGTAAATGTAGATATAGACAATGTACTTTGTAAAATAGAGTTATGGTTTGTGAGCAAGGCGTGACTTGGCTCATTTATTTTGACTTTCACTTAGTCTATTATGTCATGCTGGAGAACACACAAATAAATTAGCAAATTACAAAATGCCCATTTGTCAAGAAAGTGGGGAAAGGATACACACCCCGGGCGAATAATCCAAAGAATAACTTTATATAAACCCCTCTACAAACAGAAAATGAATTCTCTACCTTTATTCTTCACTCTCTTTCGAGCACTTTAATATCTGCTTTGCTCTCTAAGTCTTTTTTTTTCTTTGGGGGCGGGGTAAGTGTATACCCCTCCTCCTTGCACGTTTCAATTCTCGTTCCGATTCAACCATTTTTTTATTTAGCCTCGATGAGATTGTTAGTGCGAAAAAAGAAAAAAAAAACACAAAAAATATATTAAAAATTTTAAAAATTTTAAAATTTGAAATTAAAATATTTCGAAGAAATACAGCAACGACAACTGAATAGCCTTACTTGCGGGTGGAATGGAATGCTGCATAAGAAATTATCCGGAAACCAAAAACGCATGTTAACCGTTTACAGTTTTAAATGCTCCGGGGGGGTAAGATCTGCAACGACACGCCTCTAAGATAACTTCTCTCTTTCTCTCTCTTTCTCTCTCTACACTCGAAATCTTCTGAATCTCGCTAACTTTACCCCACACGGAGCTAAAGAATCTCCTCACAATAACAATAACAAAGAATCGGAAACAAAAACCAACCGAGAGATTCAATCAATTGTTCAAAGACTCGTCTTTAACTTTATATAGCATAGAGATTTCTATGTTGAGAAACAATAAACCAAGAAAAAAATATAAAATAAAAAAAAAACAGAAATAAACACAGCAGCCAAATAGAACAATAGAAGCTTATTTATGTTTTGTTTGTGTAACTATTGGGTCGTGTAGTTGACTACAAGAATAGTACCTGTTACGGCTAAAAGCTTCAACTACACAGCAGTTGCAACAGGAGCCAATCTTAGCTAGTGCCCACACCTACTGAAGTCGAAGGGTAGTCCTAAATCCCTTTCTCTCTTACAAGCACACTTCAACACATTCAAAAATCAATTTTGTATGCCACTATCTCTGTCAACTACACACACTACCTAAACCTTCTTCTCATCGTCCTCTTCCTCTCCTGAACTTCTCCTTACATGTTTCAGCTTGTTGTTGGAGCCTGTCTCATCCTCAACCATTTCAATACTTGGCTTATTCTTTTCCAAATCAAATTGAATATGATCAAATCCAGTGTTTCCTCTACTGTTTGTATACTTGACTTTATGAATCTGTGAATGGTCAGGAACCAATTTGTTACAACGTCTCAAATTGTACCAAGGCAAAGTGAACACCTCCTCAATCGATTCCAAACTTCTACCCTTCAACTCAGGAAGGAAGAATGCCCACACCAAAGCCACACATAAAACACCAACAAAGAAATAGAATGCACCAAACGAATGCATGGCTAGCATAAGTTTTGGCATTGCTTTGGAGTTGCCATATTGATTAGCAAAATGCAACACCATGATGATCGATTGTGCAAAAGATCTAATACCAAGTGGGAAAATCTCATTTCCAATCAAATATTGAATTGAATTGAACCCCACTGTCCAAAATGTTCCACTGAGGAAAATGGCAGCTAAAGCTCCAGTACTTGCTCGTTTGGCATTGGCATTCTCAACAACCCCTTCAGCAGCTTGAGGAACCAAATGCAAGAAAATCGCATAGTACAATAAACACAACATTTGACCACAAATTCCAATGTAAAGTGACCTCTTCCTACCCAAAATGTCAATAAGGAAGAAAGCTGCAAAGTATGCCGAGAAAAACTTGACCACACCCAACACTGCTGACATCTTCAACTTGTCAATACCAGTAACTCCAACAAGGGCAAACAACTCAGAGGCATATATGGTGACAGCATTTGCACCACTCCATTGGCCCAATACTTGACTTCCACCACCAATAATAATCAATCTATAAGCAATGCTCTTGACCGTGACAATTTGTTTGAAATTGCCAATCAAGGATGAACTTCTCGCTGCTTCCTTTTCAGCCATAACTTGTTCATTAATATCACTAATCTCAGCAATGATGTATGGATGGTCAACTGGCAATTTCCTTAATTTGCTCAACTTTTCAACAGCTTCATGGGCCTTGCCATGTTTCAACAACCAACGAGGACTTTCAATACACCAAAAGAATGACGCAACAAAAATGAGTCCTGCCATAATAAACTTGGTGCAAAATGTAACTCTCCACTGTTTGTCATTAACTGAACCATCACTCAAAGTTGCCGGAATATGAATAGCCGATCCATAATTGGCAAAATATCCCATCATGATACCCAAATACACGGCACCGGCAAAAATACAATTGGCCATACCACGAATAGGACTAGGTGCAACTTCAGACATGTACACGGGTCCAATTGACGTTGTTTGTCCAATGGCCAACCCCTCAATAAACCTACCAGCATACAATTGGCCCACTGATTGAGACGAAATTTGAATTGAAACGCCAATCAACCAAATTATGCACACAACTTGTAACGCTCTAAGTCTTCCAAAGAAATCCACAGATTTCATAGCAATGAGCGCTCCACCTACCGAACCTAACTGAACCATTGATGCAATGTTTGATTTCAAAGTGGCAATCTCATGTTCAGTTTTGGTTTCATCACTCAAACCAAACTTCCTGATGAATGCTGGTAGGGCAAGGTTTCCAGAAACTGTACCTTCATCGATACCTCGAGCAGCTCCAAACAACCCAAACACAAAGATGCTCAAGTATAAGGTGACATTGAAGATTTGTGGTGGGTGACCAGTAGTGTCGACTCTGAATCTAAATCTTTGCCAAAAGGGCTTCTTTTCCTCTTCAGTATATGGCAGGTCAATATGGGATTCCCTGCTTGAGTCGTACACATTCTCTTGCGAATCAATAGCCACTGTCAGTTGTGTAAGTTTGTGATTCGTTTTGGAAGACATTGTAAGGTGAAGAGCAACTTGGTCTTGTTTGTTTGGAACGGAAGTTGATGGATGAAAGAAAAAAGCACCCATATTTAGTTGAGACCACAAGGGTTAAATTGGCCTCCTTTTATAGACTTTTATCCAACACTGTTGATGAATTGCATTAGAGCACTTGTAACCTCTTCACAGTGTTGAACATAGTAAAGCAAACAAAAAAAGTGGGGAAACTCCGATTGTTGCAACCAATTGTACTAATATCACCTCTTTTTTTTTTTTTTTTTTCGGTATTTGGGTTCCCTTCCCCTCTCAATCATTACCTCCCAGAGCTTTAAGAGGTTACTTGTACATCCAGAAAAGGGAGCTAACACCATAATCCTTTGTTTTTTTTTTTTTTTATTCTTTTTTGCAACTTTTGTTTGGCCCAATCATTTGAATGAGTTTGAAATAAAGCTTGTTTGTAATAGATAAGAAAAAAAAATATAAAGTGAGCTGTGGCCAAGAATTGCAAAGAATAAAAAAAGGACAACAAAAATGATACAAAATAGAGCCGTGCAAGTGAGTCTAGTCATAGAATAACACTATTGTGGAAAGCTCCATTGACGTGGCAACTCTCTGAGTGCCAAGTAAAAATTGTAAATGGATAAAAAGAGGGGGAGGAGGATAATGTGCATAATGGAGGAAAACTCTCACAAGTTGGAATTGGGTATCGTTCCTTCTCCACTTTCAGTGATAATGATATACTTCTGTTAATACTCTAGTTATGATATCCTGACTGAAACAGGGCTACTGTTCTTTTGACCGTGTAATCGAAATGGAGTACCACGCAATGAAGTTTTCTTTACATGAAAAGAGGAGATCTTGCCAATCACACTAAGCGAATTCACCCGTTCAAAACAGATGCAATACAAAACAACAAAAATATTACTCTGAAACAAAACAAGATCACTTTGAAACTCATAATATTTTGCTTAAGGGATTATGTCGCCTCGGACTTGTACAATTAATCCCTCAAAGAATTCAACCCAGATCGACAAGGTTTTTTTCTTATATTTTTTATTTTCTTGGGAGCGCAAAATATGATAGCTGCGAAAATGAAAGACACTTTTCAAGAGAAGAGAATATTGTCTTGAAGTTTAGAAAAAAACGAGCGCTGAAATGTCCTTTGTCAAGGCTGATGTACACTCTGTCCCTTCAGCTAGTCTTTATACCTCAAACAGTCTGGTTTCAGTTGGCTAAGTGTGTACCCTCGATGGGGGTTGCAATATAGACAAGGCCGACTCAAACTTTAGTTCCACGCAAGAGCCCGTTCAATATTTGACTTATTATCTACACATTTAAAATTTTGGAAATCCCCACTCTGAAAAAAGATCTGTTCCCTGATCGTTACAGTTGTGGCCATAAAGAACTTTTTCGAAATACCCAACAAAAGCATATTAGAGTGTCTTATCTCTCAATACAATGTCTAATATGTTTAACGTCCACTGTTGTTACAGTTGTAAACGCCTCCCCTCTTTTGATTATATTAGTCTTTGTTGGGTATTTCCAAATATGGCATTATCGCACAATGTCCTTCTCATAATGTCGATAGTACTGTTTGAATCCGATCAATCCCCACTTTTACAATAACCATTTAAAAAAGGCTAAAGTTTAAATATTAGTGGTTACTTAGTGTGACTAAAAAATAAAAAAAGGATTGGGAGATGGGAATCTAAATCAAACGAGCGTTCAGCCACGTGTAGATGTCACCACTGTTTGATTGGACAAAACTTCACCGCCTTGTTTTGCAAAAAGTTGTACTGGTTTTTTGTTTATTGGAGGCGGGGGGAAGGAAGGAAGTATCACCAAACCAAACGTGAACTTGTCTATATTCAGTCCTAAACTCACCGGGATTACAACTTGCAAATTGCAGCCTCGCAACAAGTGCCACAAAGTTACTTCCATTCTCATTTTCAGGTGCATTGGATATTCCTTCCCCCCCCCATTCCCCGTTCCTTTAATTTCAAATTCAAATATCTTACATACAGCAAAAATCTAACAATAATTACATGTATTATCAAGACTATACAAACAAATTCTTTGACTAAATCAGCTGATTGAGGATTTCGCAACCCTTTCGACATGTGCGTACAATTATCACAGTGTCCTCATTCTTGTCTCGTCTTTTTAACCTTTGGTCTCTCATCTTGGAAAGATCTCTTGCGCTCATTGATTGGTGAGCCACCTTGCTTCTCCTCGGCAATCTTGAGCTTTCGCGACTCGGTACGAGCAATCTCAGGTCGTTTCACAGTCGATGCAGATTCAGTGCCAGAAACGACGGGGGACACGATGGATGTCGTTTTCGCAGGTTCTGATTGAGCAATGGGTGTAGTTGTAGATTGTGGTTGTGTCGTAGGTGTTTGATTTTGCGGTGGTGACTGATTCTCTTGATCATCCTCTGCTGCTTCCTGTGCTTTTGAATGCGTATTTGTAGGATTTGCTAGTGATGTATCTCCTACTTTGGGAACTTCAGTTTGAGAGGTAGGTATAGCAAGTGGCTGGGCTTGTGGCTGGGCTTGTGGCTGGGATTGTGGTTGATTTTGAGCTGGTGCTGTTGTAGAGATACTCTGACCAGGTTTATCAACCACTGTAGCTCCATTGACTAATCTCTCGGGATCAGTCTTGCTATCATCTGATGATGTAAAAACGCTTTGTTTCTCTTTCGATGATACGGTATTCTTCGGTGGATCGCCTCCTACAACAGATGTTTTATCTAAGTTGGAAGGATTAGTGGATCCTGGTTGCTGGATTGGTAGACTTCCAGTTCCAAATGAGTCCGACTGTGATGGTGCTTGAGGTGCTGGGTTGGTTGAAGAAAGTTTACCGAACGCTGAGCCCGCTGGGAGTGTTTGCAAGTTCGGTTGACTCGGTTGTTGAACTGTTGGGTGAGCCGCTGGTTGTGTTGCTGGTTGTGTTGCTGGTTGTGTTGCTGTCTGTGTTGCTGGCTGTGTTGCTGGCTGTGTTGCTGCTCTAACAGGAGCTCTTACTTGATCTGGATCCTGTGGTTGTTTTGCTTTTGCCTCCGACTCAAACCTTTCAACCTTTCTTGTCAACATTTTCAACTTGAACTCAAACTTTTTTTCCACCTCTTGTGCTGTCTTTGTCCTCTCCTGTTCAATTCGCAGCTGCACTTCATTCTTGGTCTTTTCCAAGAGCTCCTGAAGCTCAGCATACTTGGTCTTCATTTCATCAGTTGAACCACCGGGGTTGAATGATACTAGGGATTTACGCAATTCTTCCTTCTCCTTATTGAACTGGGTCTTCAAATTGGCCTCTAAACCAAACAACTTCTTAACCAATTCATTCTTCTCGCGTATCAATCCGCTATTTTCCTCTTTAACTGCATTTAACTGTTTATTCAATTCTTCAACCCTTTGTTGTGCTTTACTATCTTGACCTCCAGCAGAGGTCTCTTTGCCCAATGCTTCAATCTTCTCCTTCAACTGCTTCAATTCCTTATCTTTTGCATCAGTGATTTCTTTTTCCCTATCTGCATGTTCTTGTCTCAATGACATGATTCTATTGTTGGCCTTGTTTTTTAATCTATCCATTTGCTCTTGCATTTTGATAATTTCTGGAGATGGACCCTTGGGTTCCTCCATCTTTTTGGAAAGTGCGTTTGTAGATATGGTTTTAAGACGCGTATTCTCCTCTTCTAGCAATCTCAATTTTTGTTGATCAATTCCAACTTGGGTGCTTTGTGTCTGGGAACTTTGTTTGACGGTATCCAACTCAGTCTTTACCTTGGTGAACTCGGCCTTCAACTTTTCGAGCTCAGAATCTTTTCTCTTGGTTTCATGCGTTAAATTGTTTACTTGTTCTCTCAAGTTGTAAATTTGTTGCAATTGGGTTGCTAACTGACTTTGCTCTTTTTCATTGTTGTTCAAATTTAAGACGCTTGCATTGTCCTTTGAGGATTGAAGTGTGGAAATTTCGTTTTGTAAACTTTCAATCTTGACTTTCAAGTTGGAATTCTCTTCCTCAACTGAAGCCAACTTCACATCGCTTCCATCCTTTTCCCTGCGAAGATACTCAATAACCTGTTTTATATCACTTGAATCACCGTCATCGCTGTTTCCAGAGGTACTTGCCAATTCCAAGCGATCTAGCAAAACCCTATTCTGATCTTCCAACTCGGCCCGTTTCGTCTTTGAGAGACTCTTTTCATTCTCCAACTCCAACCTACTAATACTTAATTCTCCCTCAAGATCCTTTAATTTTTTGTTGATTGATTCTTTTTCCTGCTTTAACAGTGTAATAACAACTTCATTGTTTGTGACTTTAGCCTTTATTTTCTCAACCTCATCAGTCAATGACGAATTCTTTTCAGCTTCTTCATCCAACTTGCTTTGCAAACTAATAACCGTTCTCTTTTCCAATTCAAGTTTCTCGTTAGCATCATTAAGTCTGTCATTGTAAATTTTTTCCAAACTGTCAAATTTTTCAGCTTTAACCTCAACCTCGGCAAACTTACGTTCCAATGTGTTGTAATCAGCAACAAAATCTTTCCTCGCTTTCTCCAACTCTTGTGACTTGATCTCATTTGCCTCTTTCAACTTGACAACTTCCTCTTCTGCATTCCTCTTCTCTTTAGCAAGTTCAGCATACCGTGCATCCAATTGAGACTTTTCTTCATTGAACGTTTTAACCTTGTCTAAAATAGCTGCCTCCTTATCATTAACCAATTTCGTCAACTCGACAAGTCTTTCTCCGGCAGTTTTCAAATCTTCTTGTAGCTGTTTGACTTCTGGTTTACTGTATGCATTGAGTGTTGCATCCTTTAATCTAGCACTCAACTCCACCACGCGCTTGTCTTTTTCTGAAACCTCATTCTTCAAATGCAACAATTGCAAGCTCAAGTCATTGATTTGTTCTAACTTACTGTTTTGAGCTTTGAATGTTTTTTCGGATTGGTTGGACAAGATTTGAAGTCTCTCCTCCTTTTCGTCGAGCTTCCTTTGTAAGTTCTGCAATGCCTCAGATGAATCATTGAATTTAGCAGTGATTTCCTTTATTGAATCGTCTCTCTCCCTCAACATCGTTTGCAAATTGACCACAAATTCGTTCAATTTCATCTTATCATCTCTCAAAGATGAGAGTTCATTATTAAGTGACAATTGCATTCGGTTTGCAAAATCCTTTTCCTGCTGTAATGTGACCAATGAAGTACTATTGTGCTCAAATTTCGATTGCAATTCCCGGAAATCTTGCGATTTTTGCCTCAATTGGCTTTCCAACTTTTGTGCTTGTTTGTTCCAAAATTCTAGTTCGGACTTGACTTGGCTCTTCTCTGCATTTGCCAAGTCGATTGATTTTTGAGTAGTAATTAATTTAGCCTCTGTCAATTCAATTGTTTTGTTTGCAACTGAGAGTTGCGTTGCAAAGTCATCCTTGCTTTCGTTGGCTTTCTTCAACTCTTTGTTCAATTTCTTCACTGACTCAGAAAACTCCTTTCTCATTTTTTCAATAACAGCTTCATACTCTTTGGCTTTTTTGGTTAACTCGGAATCAGTTATCGGGACATCTCCAGCAGCACCATCTGCCATCTTATTATTGAGTTTTCGAAGAGCATCTCTTTCACTTGTAACTGCTTGAAGCTTTGAATTAGCACTTTCTAATTCACTGTCCAAGGTCATGATCACTTCTCGAGCTTCTTCCATAGCTTGTGAGCTAGGTCCCTCTTCTTCCGAACTTTCCAACTTTTTCGTCAACAGTCTGACTGCAATTAGCAATTCTTGATTTTTCTGTTGAAGTTGAATTATGTCTTTGAAATTAAGCAACCTTTCCGACACTAATTTGTCAGAGTCTGACTCAAACGCATCTTCAAAGTTACCTGTTCGATCGAGTATTTTTTCAATTTTGGCACGCTCGCTCAATGAAAGCGGTTCATCATTGTTGTCCCTTACCTGCGAATGAATAAGGAAATAGCAAATCTGTTTTCCCAAATCCTTAGCTACTTGTTTCAAGGAAGAAATTTCTTTTTCGTAGTCGGCTCCATTGGCTCTAAGTCTTTTGCGGTCCTTTTCAAGCGACACAATATCTGCACAAAGATTATCAATTTTTCCATTCAACTCCGAGACCAATGATTCATAAAATTGAATTTGGTCTTTGTAGTTGGCAATGGCGGGCTTTCTCGCTTCAAGCTCGTTGATAAACCTCTCCAATTCCGTTTCTAAGCTTTCTCGTTGCATTCTTTCAACTGAAAGTTGCTTTTTAACATGATTGTATTCGGCAAATAAAGAGGGTAATGAAATACCCGACTGCTCTGCACTAGCATCTGAGTCAAGGATCTGCACCTGTGTGTTACCAATATCTGCGCTCAATGCTGACTCCATTCTCTCGAGCTTTTCCTCTAATTCAGCAATAGTTTGTTCCTGTGAAGAAATTGTTGAGTTAAGAACATGTAGATTCTCATTTGCTTTATTTTTGAGTTCCTCGGAATAGTTTTCTAACTGCTCAATTCTAGCGGCGCGCTGTTCACTTTGAAGCTTGGTTAATTCCAACAAGTCTTGATTTGCATTCGATTCCTCTACAATCTTTGATTTGACTGATCTGAGTTCAGCTTCGATGGCAGACTTTTTTTCACATTCTGCTCTCAAAGATGCTTCCAAGTTTGCAATTGTGTTTTCGTGGCGCTTAACCAACTCGCCAAGACTCTCGGATTTCACAGTTAATCGATTCACGTCAGATTCTGCTCGTGATTGACCTAACTCGTGTTTCTGTAATAAGTCGGTGTATTTCAGTTGCGTGGACTTTAGTTGCTCTTCGTACCAGAGTTTTTGGTCTCTCAAAAAATTTGCTTCATTCTGAGCCTTTGTTAACAGCAAACTGATTGCAAACTTTTCATTTTCCGATCGATTGTACTCCATTGTTATTTGGTTTAGCTTCTTACTTTGAGCCACGTTAGCAGAAGACAACTCCTCGAGCTTTTCCATGTGCTTGATCTCCTGATAGCTTTGCTTCTCATTCAATTCCTTCAATTCTGAAGTCTTTTCCGAATTCAATCTTTGATACTCATTCACCTGAGCAGAAATTTGTTGATTGGAAAGCTCTAGCTCTCTGACTTTGATCTCTTGCTTTTTGCACTTTGTGGACAACTTCGAATTCTCATCCCGCAACGAAAGTAAGGAATTTTCCGCCTCCGAATACTTCTGTTGAAGTGAGTTGATTGTGTTTCTACTACTTGTAAATGACTCCTCTAGTTTTAGTCTAAGTTGATTTCGTTGTGATTGTAGTCTTGCAAATTCTTTTGCCTTTGTCGCGAGCGTTTCCAAAAATTGAGTATCCTTAACGGTCCCCACTGTACAGTCATCAATGGCAAGAAAGTCTTTTACAATACTCTTCAAATCATCACCTAGAATATCGTCTTCATGATTTAGAATATCGTTTCCGATCGGCGAGCTAGCTACTCCTTGAACAGGGTTGTAAAGCTCACGATGTTCACTGTCTGCAGCCACTTTGAACAGTTTTGGTGTTTCAATAGGGTCCTGATCTTTGAGTGGGGGTAATGACTTTGAAGGTGTAGTGTATTGTTGTTTGTCAGAACCTGATGGTTGTAGAAATGAAGTGTGTGGGTCTTCATGAATCAGTTCGTCAGCAGCTTGTCCGTCATCTTCGTCGTCATTTGTTGATAATTTATTTTCATCAGTTTCTTGTCCTTTGAGGTTTGAATGTGATTGATAAGTGTTGGCGATGTTTGGTTGGCTTGATGCGTCGGGATTTGTGTGTTGGAGATGGCTGGCGTTGTCAATTGTGGAAGCATCGGGATTTGACGCACCACTGGCCAAATTTGCGTCATCTTGCTTTTGTCTGCCACTTGATGAGTTATCTTCACCCATACTTGGCAATGGCTCAGAATTGTGTTGATGTATGGGTCAACTACACTTGTACTATATATATATATGTATGTTCTACTTTATATTGTTATTATTCGCAGCTTGTTTATTTTTCTCTCCATCACCGAGCCGCACAAAAAGCTAGCACATTTTGGTGAAATTCGAAACACCATCATGAAGGAGGGACTCCAGCTTGATGAAAGACTTCTTCAGCCGGTTTCGATGACAAATGATTCGGGCTATTGACTTTCTTCAACAGGAATGATGGGTCTCACAAGTCGGCATACTTTACCTTCAACTTCGATATATTCTGAGGTACACCATCTTAGGAAACAGTCATTTCCATCCTGTAGAGCTGACTCTATAATCCCTTCTAATTGACAGATACGTAAGAGGTAAATCTTTAAACCAGCTTGTCTGAGGCTTGCTGGGGGAAGCAGTGTGAGTTACTTTTTACTTTGCACGATTAAACAGTCAAGTCGAGAATAACTTTACTATGAGGTACCTCAATTACCCTCGCCTCCCCCTGTTCATCTGCCTCCTCCCCTACCTCCTTCCTCTTTACGGTCTCCTCTCTCTCTCTCTCTCTCTCTCTCTCTGTCCTCTCTTTCGACATGCCAATGCACTGGACCAATTCCTCTTCACGTGATTGTTTTAGGGTTTTGCCCTATGTCATTTTTTGACTACTATAACGCACGTGATTTTCACTTTTGTGCGCATTGAGGTAAGAAAGAAAGAAAGAAAGAGAAAAAAAGGAACTGGTGAAAATGTCAGCGCACTTGAATTTCCATCAACTTTCACTAATCATTCTCACAACCAACCATGATTGAACCATCGTTGAAAGCATTAGCTTCCAAATACAACTGTGAAAAATCCATTTGCCGTATCTGTTACGCTAGATTGCCACCAAGAGCAACCAACTGTCGTAAGAGAAAGTGTGGTCACTCTAACCAGTTGAGACCAAAGAAGAAGTTGAAGTAATCTATTCGGATCCTTTTCATGAGAGAATATTTGATGTTATCGTTTGCAAGGTATTAGATGATGGGAGAATGCAACTAGCCCCACAGGATGTTTCAGTCTTTTTAGCATGAATCCTTAGAAGGTTTGGGCTTCATATTGTTTGGTATTACAAATGATGGCAACAAGTGTGAAAAATGGAAGATATTGGAAAGAAATAGAAGGAGTTACGACAGCTTATATTTTTATGTTTTAATAAAAGATTACACGAGGAACTATAGTGAGGGGCGACAGAACGACAGGATCGGACGTGCAACCACACCCAAAGGGGTTGGGTGTACCATCGTCGTGACTGCTGTACTCCCGTAAATGTAGAAGGAAGAGTTTTCAGATGCGTTTGATTATCTCTAGATCTTTGAGGCTCTCTCAACGCTCTATTTGAAATTTACAGATTTCAGATAGCTCCTTCGGGAAAGGGTCGGCATCTTTGAATTCTCGCTCTGTACTCTTTGTCTGTATTGCAAGTTGCCTCTTCCTCGTGTGCAGATGTCAATTATCTTCAGAGTACGAGGTCTAGCAACCGCCACGAGGTTGCTCAATCCGTTTAAGGTTGCTGTAATAGGTACGGGCCCAGGTGGGTTTTACACGGCGCACCATCTACTCAACAAATCAAGCCCAGATAAACAAATTCATTTAGATTTCTTTGAGAAATTACCCACACCGTTCGGACTAAGCAGGTATGGTGTTGCTCCAGATCATCCTGAGGTGAAGAATTGCGAAGAGTTCATGACTAACATTATGGCCGATTTCAAGGACTCTGATAGGCATCGTGTGAGATTCATTGGTAACGTAGAGATAGGCAAGGATATCAAGTTGAAGGAGTTAGAGGAGAACTACAACGCAATTGTTCTTGCATACGGATGTACTTCGGCTGACAATAAATTAAATGTTCGAGGAACAGATTCACCGGGCATAATTTCAGCAAGGCAGTTTGTTAATTGGTACAATGGTCATCCTGATTGCTACAATACAGAAAACCCTTACAAGCCGCCGCCATTGGACAAAATAGAAGATGTAACAATTATTGGAAACGGGAACGTGGCCTTGGATGTTGCCCGTATGCTCTTAGCTGATCCAAAGCAACACTGGCATGCAACTGATATTTCGGTGGAAGCTGAAGAGTTGTTGGAGAAAAGCACAATCAAGAATGTCAACATTGTTGCTAGACGAGGTATACTAGAATCTGCATTTTCGAATAAAGAAATTAGAGAATTGTTTGAGTTGAAAGATGCCAAATTTGAGCCTTTGGAAGAAGGATTATTGGAAAGAATTGCCACAAAAAAACTAGGTAGAGTGGACAAGCGTAGAGTTTCGCTACTTGAAAAATACAACAAGCCTATTAGTGCAGAAGAAAAATCGAGGCGAAAATGGACATTGCGATATCTACTTTCACCGGTCGAATTTATAACGAGAGATGGGGGGATAAAAGAAACAAGGTTTGTCAAAAATGAGCCGGTTGATGATCCACTTCTTCCCGGAAGAGTCAAACCTACAGACAAGTTTGTTGAGCTCAAAAATGAACTTGTCATCTTGTCCATTGGGTACCAAGGGACCTCAATTGAGGGGTTTGAGGAGATTGGCATCTGGTTTGATGATAACAAATTGCATAATAGAGGCGGACGAGTTCTTTCTCAAATATCAAAGGGCGAGACTAAGGAAAACTTGACATACAAGAAAGGTTGGTATACTTCAGGCTGGATAAAAAATGGGCCCAAGGGTGTCATCGCAGTGACAATGATGGATTCCTTTGATACGGCCCAAAATATCTTGGAAGACTTGACCAATGGCGACTACATCAAAGTAGAAGAGGGTAAAGATATTATAGATTCTGATGTTTTCAAATCACTCAGTGATGTTATTTATTGGGATGACTGGAAGAAATTGGACAATTACGAGATAAAGGAAGGTGATAAATTGGGCAAGACTCGCTACAAAGTTTGCAATAAAAACGAGATGATAGATATTTGTAAGTAAATGGTATTAGTGCTGGCAACTTGTAATTTTTCTAAAATAATGGGTGTGTTCGAACTTGCCCAATTTGTTTGGCCAAAATGTAGATGGCTTGATGTTGAGGTCCTTCAAGCCTGTTGCTTGTACTGCAACATCTAGCTTTCCAAAAAACCCACTGTGATCCAAGCCCCTTCTGTCAACATCTGATTCCTCGTGCGGTAGATCTCGTTTGTCTATAAAGTATTCATAGCCAGCATGTGCGAGCATGGGAGGTAAGGAGGGTATTATGTCATGTCTGTGGACGACTCTGATGAACCCTCTGGAAAAATCGTGGCTATTTTCTATCTCCTTTGCAACTTCTTCTGAATCAAAAATTGTGTCGATAAAATTGGCAAACTCTTGGTTCCCAACTCTGGGACCTCCAAATGTCACAACTAATGGATCATAACCCAACAACATAAATTCAATCCCACTCATCACTGTAAATGCAGCACCTAGCGAATGACCCGCAATCAAGAATTGATAATCGGGATATTCTTGCTTCATCTTCACACCTGCACTGATTATTGCACCCGAATTATCTTTAAGAAAGTTGTAAAACCCGCGATGCACTCTGCAATTTTTGCATTCCATGTGAATGAAGGGTACGCCATCCTTGAAATTCTCATCATAAACTATGGGCGTATACTTTATTGGGAAAAAGTTCAAATCAGTAACCCAATCACGTCGCGATGCTGATCCTCGAAACACTAATATGATAGCTTTCCGTCGATGGTCCAAAGCGTAAAACCCGGTACCAACTTCATTCAACCTGTTGAAGTCAAAAATCCGCACAATCTCGACATCTTGAAGGATTGAATTTTTGCAGGCATTCAACGGACAGTGCGTGTCTGGATCACTCAAAACACCCGTTGAAAGCCCCTTGGTTACGCAATACGCCACTGACGCCAAATTTGCAAACTGTACTAGCTTCACATAGTCCCTTGAGTTTGAGGACTGCTCAAACGAGTAACATAGTGAGATAAACAACATCATGGAGAAGAGCCTCATCATATGAGACAAACAAATAGCATGCTTTGTAAAAGGAAGTAAACTTCAAAACGGACTGTCCAAAAAAAAAAAGAATCAAAAAAGAAAAAAACTCTATAATTGTGGAGGCTGGGAAATGTAGTTGAATATAGATGCTAATTATGTTATGCACATCTCAGCTCTTGGTGCATTTTGTTGCACTTAACGGTACAGTAGTACAACCCACAAAGTGGACATCTCGAGTAACTTGATTTCGAGCCACATATACAACATAGTCTCACCCTTGGTCTTGATCTTTCCGTAGTCGTATTTTTAGAATCTTTAATGTCAATGACGTCAATGAATTGAAAACTCGAGGAAAGGATTGTATTGATTGAAATTAGATTCCGCTCCTCTTCGTAGTACAGATTCAAGTTTCTGCGGGCTGCCAAGATTCTCTTAGTAGCTGGTGTATTCCCTAGTCTAGACTTTTGTGAGCTCGTTCGATTATCCTTGTTCGAGTGGATACTTGTGTAAGTGAAATTTTTAGGCAACTCGAATCCTTTGGCTGAAGATTCTTGACTCAACTCCACTAACCTCTTTTGCACCACTTTCTCCAACTGGATTTGTTGGGCTGATTTTGAAGGGCCGCTGTTTTGGGATTCATTGTTGGCCTGAGTTTGTGCATTGAATAATTGGTTGAGATTGTAATTGACCTTTGTCCTTCCTTTCTTATTTGGTGGTCCATCACCGTTCTCATCACCCCTTTGTCTATTTCCCCCCAACAGCCTCGCCGTGAGATTGATGGATGAGCTGAAATATATTGTAGAAGCATTTGCGCCGCTGGATTTAGGGACTTCCTCAACCAACATGTTTGCGTGGTGAGACTAAGAAAAGTTATCGTTGTTTATTTTCTGACAAAAATGAAATTTTCAATGGACGGCGTTGAAATTATCACGGCTTTTTTGCAGAATCTGACTACAAGGATTCAAATATCATCAATTTCCCATTTCATTGGTATCTATGTACAAGAGTATCGTCCAACCACAACAATGACAACTCATCCTACGTGCACTCGTTTCTCACTTGTCCAGCTCTTTCAAGCTTTGCTGTATTTCTTCGTGACTAAAAGGTTGGTCTTCCCTAGCTTTATCTAGCATCGGTTTTATTCCTTGTTTTGCTAAATTAGCATTGATACAAGTGATGTACGTATCCCAAAACTCGGTACATTCATTTTCAATGGATTTGCCTTTCAAAAACTTTTCGGTATACCACTTGTTGAAACAGTCGTCGTAAGCATTTTTAGCAGGAGTACACTCTGGAGCAAAAGATACCGACATGATATTTCCCATAACCGTGTGTGTTGAATAAAGACAGAGTCAAGTTAAGATATACAAGCAAAGACTCAACTTGCAAGAGAAGGTCGATGATGGAAAATTCGTTGTGGTAGCTATTAGGAAGTCGTGCGGAACGCGTCAAAAAGTAATATCAAATGTCCTTTTTTTCTTTTTTTTTTTTTTTTTGATGAAAGTGACAACAAACAAGGACATACAAGAGTTACATTCTCTCAAATTCGATGAACATGAAGAGGCTATCGATAGCACCTCCTACGTCGAGAAGAAAATCAGGAGCTGCGTCACTGGAAGATTACAATGCGAGAAAAGTTTTGGAACAATTAGATCAGGACACCACCTTGGTGCTTCAAGATATCGATAAGAATATCTCGCGAGCCAATGCAATCATAAACGACAAATTGAAACCTGCTATTCAAGAGTACGGTGTTGAAAGTTGGAAAGTCTGGCATAATTCAGGATTTTGGAAGAAGTTTTTCGAGCAGTCAGCCAATGTTGTGTTGAACAGTTATGAAGCCCCCATAAATGAAGTACAATCGAGTTCGAACTTTTTGAGTGAAATGGAAGACGAGGAAATTGAAGAGCAACCCAAGACACTCACATCTCTTGACACCAGACGTCCCGATTTGAAACATCTTGCTGAAGAAGATACGGCAACGTGGTCAACTGAACAACAGAATCTTAATAGGCAATTGTCAGCATCGACTCCTCACAGGGGCCAAAAGCAAGCAGAACTGAATAGGACGAAATTTGCAGCAACTCAAAGGATGGTAAGACTTCCTGACAGTGTCAGTTTAGAGCCCCCCAATTCCGGGGCTATAAGGTTGTCTCCCACGAGACGTCAGTCGAAAAATTCTCCAACTCGATTTCAAACTATACGTCAGTCGCTAGATTCCATCCACAGGATATCAATTTCACCTCGCAAACAGAGAACCCCGATCACCACTAGGAATCCGGCACTTCAAGATCTTCTCAACTCTTCGCCCACTTTCCCTGAGCCTCCGATCTTGCAGTCAGAGATAGGAAGCGAAGCGTCAAGAGTTCCAAGTCAGCAGCAAACACCGGGCTTCGGCTCTGATCGTGAAGGAAATATACAAAAGTTCCCAAACACCCCGAAGTATTCCTCGTCGCGGTATAGTAATTCATCTACCAATACACCACTAGTAGCTACTCGTGGCGATATCGATAACGAGGAGGAGGATGATGATGATGATGACGATGATTTACAACCACCAAAATTAGAAAGCGAGACTAGTCAGAAAAGTCCAGCCTTGTTAGATAGTGAATCAAGTGAGGATCCATTACCAGAACTAACCACAATTGAATTGAAAAGCGGCAGAAAACGGTCAAAAACTTCCCCTTCATCAGAGGCATCATCGAATAAGAGAAGATCATCAGGACAAAGATCCGAAGATTTGCGTGACACTGCTGAGGAGGAGAACGTTTTTCTAGATAGATCGCATGAAGCAACACGCGAATCGAAAGGTCCTGTGCAAAACGAAGACAATAGCGAGCATTCGCGGTCGATTTCCCAAATTTATGCTGAGGGTATATCCAAATTGAAGGAAGGCTCAGAGATGGCAACAAAAGTCCACGAGTCGGAAACTACCACAAATTTGACCAGGGATATTACAAGGGAAACTACGGAGACCTTGACTGGCGACTTGGGTCCCTTAAAAGAGCGCTGGAGGAAATTTGCCAAATTTGATGTGCAGTAGAGGGTAAATAGGTGTTTCAATTCTAGTTTAATGTATTATTTCACAAGTTGTGAACGATGATGTTTACACGATTCTTTGTTAAACCTTATTTCGATTTGCATTTCCAAAATAATAAGGTTCGAAAACAACCCCTATCAGTTGCAACGAGTTACCTATGCCAAGAATTTTGAGAGTGTTTCTCTGTTTAGTTATTCCTATTTCAGTCTTATTGATAACATCGCTCAAACGAGCTACAATGAAAGTTTGATTCAGATTCCTTGTTCAAGCTTTCCTATCTGTGATGACAAATTATTCAATTCTGATTGGTTGGTTGGATTGCACAAAAAGAAAGTATAATCATGCGGTCTGAAATCGTTGCAAAAATGACTGCAAAAAAAAAAAACAAAAAAAAAACAGATAGAAAAAAAAAGAAATCCTGTTCCCAATTTTGATATAAATAGACCTCAATTTCCATCGAAAACTAACATTCAATTTATTCTTTTTCTTCTTCAACTAAACACTGAATTATATAATATGACTTCTTGTACTGCTGCTCATTGCGTATGCGCTCAAAAGGCTACCTGCTCATGTGGAGCACACCCGGCAAACCACTGTGTTTGTGAAAAGGCTGCTCAAGAAAATGTGACGCCGGCAGCATCAGACGCTTGTCCATGTGGAAAGCGTGTGAAGGATTCCTGTACATGTGGTGCTGATGCTCACTGCCATGGAGAAAGAGAAGGCGAAATTGATTTCACAAACTTGAAGTAAAGGTGCTAGTAGAAATGGATCTGGTTTTTGGGATATAGGCTTGATAATGTTTTAATAAAAAGTTATTGGTTTGGAGATTGATTGTAGAGATCAACATTTTGCCATGAGTTGGGCGCAATATTTTGGGTACAAAATTTAACAGTGGCGTTCCTTGTGCTTTCATAGGATGATCAATGCTACAATACGACAAGTCCATGCAATAGCCAAACCTGGCTATTCATAAGGAAGATCTACTTGGAGTCAAAACTTCAAATCCTTCAATAAAAATACCAATGAACGATGATGCTTTGGTAGAAATAGCAGACCTTAAACATTCCACGACTAACCTAAGATACTTTAGCTTTGATTTCAGAGTCTTGCAGAGCACTTGAGACATCTTTTGATGTCCATAGTTTGGAAAATAGTTAGTTGGAATGTGAACAAATTGTACCTATTTAAAGATCTGCCTAAATTTTTTGAAAAAAATCGTCCCAGATAGTTTAGTGGCTAGAATTACCGTTTGTCGCATGGTAGACCAGGGTTCAATTCCCTGTCTGGGAGCACTTTCTTTTTTCTTTTTCAATTTTTATTTTTTTTATTTTTTTTCATTACGTTACTTTTCCATTGCTCACGCACAAGACGTGAGTGGAATCAAAGATAGAATATGGGAAAAGTCTTTTCTTTTCTTACCGCCAGTTGCACATTGTGCTTAGTCACACATACACTAGGGAATATTTCGCAGCATTTGATTTTTCCATGAAATAAAAAATGTTAAATTGACATAATCTTTAAGTAAGATCTTTAACAAGTAGTGTGGCATACTGCTGTGACGTTACGACGTTGAGATTACAATGTAAGAATAGTGTGGACAGTAAAGTTTAACACACCTGATACGTCCGTTGCGTAAGAGTGTCTTTTCATTCAGACTTACGTACCTCTGATAAAATTCAAAGTCGGGCCATGGTCACGCGCTCATGGCAAGCCTACTCCTGTTTTGTAACACGAACATGGGTAATAGTTTCTGCATGACGGGGCTCCGTTTTTATTTTGTTTTGTTTATTTCGAGAAAAAAAACATTTCTCCGCCTTTAACACAGTATGACTGCACATTAACTTTATTTTAACATTGACATAATGGGTCTTGATAGATTCGTTTCGAGCTCCTCGATCCAAATTTACATAATTTGATTGAAAAAGCGCTATACCCCACCCTTGTACCGACCATATTTGGCATCTTGTGACCTGATTCGACTCATAAACAGAAGAGCTTTATTGTTTTTAAAATTTTCCGGAATTAGATTTTGCAACACAATCGCGCGTTGCGCTCAAAAAAAGAAACGGAAACGAAAAAAAGAGACCAAGATTCATTCATGCTTCATTACACCTCAAGGCGTACAATGCTATGGGACAATCGAGGCTGGAGTGTGACTGGGGCATTATTTGGTCCCAAATACGCTCAGACGCATGCCATTTTATGCTTACGACGTTAAAAAGACATGAAGAGGAAAGCTTATTAATATCGCCAAAAAAAAAAAAAAAAGAGAATAGTTCTGACGTCATAGATTTAAGAAGATGAAGTTTTACGGATTTAGCGTTAACCATTTATGAGATGTGATGATATAGAATGTGTAAGTGATTATCAAGATAGTGCGCGTCAGTATCAAGGATTCTATCTTTCAATTGCTGTCCATCTAGCTCTCCCCTTACACCCACACTCATAGGAAGTGGTAGTGTAGAATTGACATGGTCTCTTTTCTTTTTTTTTTTTTTTTTCTTTTGTTTTCTGTCTTTTGCCGCTTTGTGCTGCTGCAGGTTTTCTTTTTCTCTTTTTTTTTTTTTTAATTGTTTCGGTTCCACAGCGGCAAAATTGCAACTTTGATCGGTTTATGGATCTATTTACCTTAATTGTGATAGATTTACGGATAACAAGAGTGAAAAGATAGTTCACCATTATACAATGCACCTTCACCATTAACATCGACAAAATACACGAAACAAGCATTGAGTGTAGAAGCGCCTTTCACAAGACTAGCTCTATCACAATGAATGCTAAATAGATGTGGGTATCAGATATGAGATCTACTGTACTGTGCATGTAAATTTTTTCACCGATTCTATTCCCATTTAAAAAATTTTTTTTTTTTTCTAACATATCGAACAATGCACAAATTGGGCTTTGATGGGGGATTCCCGAATGAGATAAATTGAGCTACTATTTCCCTTCAGTTGGAATTCGGAGGAGTCTTGAAGTTGATCCGTTTTCTCTTTTCTACTTCTTTCTGCTATAACTTAACATTACAACAAACACTCTCTATTTCACAACGACCTTCCCCTCCCCTCCATCTCCATCTCCATCCCCGACTTCTTTCCCAATAAGTTACCTCACTACATATTTACCACGCATGTCCAACGTTACTTATGTGGTTTAACAGACAAGACAAGTCCAGTGTCGAGGATGCAACCTCTCTCAACGAGAAACGTTTCAACCAAAAGTCAAACGAAGAGCAAGAATTGTTTACCGAATCGACTAATGATAACTCCGAAAATGCTTCTTCTTCTAGTGTGAATGGGACTGGATCAACCAGAAGGACGTTATACAATAGGCATTTACAACTTATAGCCATTGGTGGTTCCATTGGTACTGGTTTATTCGTCACCATTGGATCTTCAGGTTTGGTTAACGGAGGGCCCTTGGGATTATTAATGTCCTATTGCATATCGACATTGTTTACTCTTTTGTTGACAACAGCCACGGGGGAAATGGTACTGTACTTGCCCGTGGACTCGCCATTTTTAAACTTGGCCGGTCGAGTCATTGATCCTGCATTTGAGGTGGCGGCGTCAATCAATTTTTGGGCAATGCAGAGTCTTTACATACCAACGGAAATCACAGCAGTTAACAACATTATCCACTTCTGGCGTGATGATTACTCACCAGCAATTACGTTCGTTATTCAAATTGTCATTTATGCCCTCATTAATATGTATGCAGTTCGTGTGTTTGGAGAATGTGAGTTTTGGTTTTCATTGGCAAAATTGACCCTTTGTGTTGGGTTATTGTTTTTCACATTGATCACCATGTGCGGCGGAAACCCCCAACATGATGCATTCGGATTTAGATATTGGCATGTTGCAGGTGGTCCCATTGGTATGAAGTATGCTACTGGAAGTTTGGGTAGATTCCAAGGCTTTTTAGCTTCACTCAGATTGTCTAGTTCTTTCACTTGTGTTGGTAGTGAATATGTTAGTATGACTGCAGGTGAATGCGTCAACCCTAGAGTCAACATGGCCATTGCTTTCAGAACTGTGTTGTATCGACTAGTGTTTTTCTATGTTGGTGGTGCATTATCAGTATCAATCTTGATTGCATACAACGATCCCAAATACGTGGCGTTGACGTCTGGAGGCTCCGACGGAGTTTCGTCGCCATATGTTGTTGCCATGCAAAACTTGGGGATTCTGGCACTCCCTGACATAGTCAATGCAGTTATCGTAACGGCTGCGTTTTCTGCAGGCTGTTCCTACACCTACACATCGTCCAGATGCTTATACAACTTGGCAAAGAAGGGATTTGTGCCAAAGTTTTTTAGAATCTGCACCAAGAAGGGCATTCCTATTTATTGTGTTCTTGTTTCGTGTTGTTTTGCATTATTATCATTATTGCAATTGGGAAAATCGGCAAGTGTTGCACTAAATTTCATGTTCAATTTGGTTACCGGAGCCCAAATTCTCAATTATGCATTTATGGGTATTACTTATATTGGCTTTTACCATGCTGTTAAAGCACAAGGAATCGACAGAAGAAAATTCACCTATAGATCATGGTTCCAACCATATTCCATCTACTTTACTACATTTATGTACTGCTGTATTGTTGGGTGTTTGGGATACCAAGTGTTTTTGCCAGGACACTGGTCGGTTGATGATTTCTTGTTTAGTTATATCATGGTTTTTGTTTCGTTGGCAGTATACATTCTTTGGAAAGTGATTAAACGAACCAAATTTGTCAAACCAATTGACGCTGATTTGACTACTGGTCTCGATGAAATCGAAGCGCATGAAGCAGAGTTTTATGCGCAGATGGAAGAGAGTAGTCGTAATGAGAAACAAAGCGATTGGAAGGGCTATTTGAATTGGATATTTTAAAGCGAGTTTTGTAACAGTATAGAAATTTGATAGATTTTGAAAACGATTTGTGTGGTGGTAGCTCGTGAAAATCGTAGCGGAATTGTAACTCAAACTTTACAGAGAATCAGTCCATCAAATCAATGGGTGGGGACGGGCCTGCTATACACAGGGCAGCTGCGAAAAATTAACAAAGAGAAGTAAAAACTCAAACAGTTAAAATTTATACATTTTTATAACCATTCCCAAGTGATATCAATTCTACCCAATTTTTGATCAGCCAATTTCTTGAATGCCGATGGTGAGAAATCCAAGTCATTATAGGCACAACCTTCACACCTATCAACAACAGTCACTTCAACTGATTTACCCTCATAGTGTGCTCTGATTTGCTTTCCACACAAGGGGTTGTGGTTTGGATTGTTGTCAATATTGTGCTCGTCATACATTTCATGTGAGATGGCTATGATGTAGTCGGAATCCTGGCTAACTTTTCCACAAGCTCCCAATCCAGTGCTGTAGTAAGTACCTTGTCCCGATTGAAGCGACCCTGTAGGCTGTGATGACGACGCACTTGTCGATTGCGAGGTGGAGGCAATAGACGCAGTAGTGCTAGGAACCCATTGACTAGTACTACTGCTGCTGATGCTAGCACCACCATTTGGTGGAGCACTTTGTGTAGTCAATGTTGTTGGCTGTGCTCCACCTGTGTTTGCAGATGTTGAAATGGCAGCTGCACCACCTTCGACCTCACCTCCAGTGGCACCTGCAGTCTCAGTAGCTGCTAAAGTAGGTGTACGTGTAACCCCATTCTGGTCAACAACAACAGTGGTATAAGCGGTAATAAACACAGTGTGGACACCTGCTGGAGCAGCGTGAATAGCAGTAAGACAACTGGCGAGGGTAGCTAAGTAGGTTAATCTCATTGATGTTTTTATAAAAAGGAGTGGACGTCTTGCAAAAGAAAACTAATGGATGAATATTCACTTCAGGGACCACACATTTCTGGAATATTTGGTGGGTGATCCCTTATTTATATATATATATATTGCAACATTTCTTTTCTAAAGGAGGAGAGGAAGTGTAGGAGTGTTTTGGGATTGCGCCATATTTTTGAAACGAGTGGTGCAACAAACGTAAACGTAAAACTGCAAAAATAAATTGAGAACAAAACGAGAAAAAGGAAAAGAAAAACAGAGACAAACAAAATAACAAGGAACAAAGAACAAAGAATAAAGAACAAAGAGGCAAAAGAACAAGACAAAAGGTACGCTTTCAAAACAAGGACAAAAGAGACAAAGTATACAATGCAGTAAAAGCTTGGAAAGCTTGTGCCATTTGTCAATGTTTTCAAGTCACAACTACAACCTTCTTTCAATCCATAACTTTATGTTGTAATCGTCACCTTGAGGCGGGACATACAACTGTTCCCAAGCAAAACTAAAAAAAAAAAAAAAAGGTTGCAACATTCTTAAAAATGTAACACCGCCGCCAAACATATAGGTCCCTCCCCCCCCCACCAAAAAAAAAAAGGATTTCATAAAGTAACAAACCGTTGGCCCATTACTTCACAATAGGATTACCCCTTTATTATCTGACAGCGTTTTGTCGAGATGTACATATTGTGAGCCCATCTACAGAAAAAATATTTTTACTTCTTTCGGTGTTTATAACCAGCATTAACTCGCGTCTGAACCATGGTTTTGCTTTTGTGTACTTCAAGTTTTTTGTCACCTTTTGGAATACCAAACAAACAAACAAACAGACAAATACAAAAGTCAAGACCAAATAGGACATGGAAGAGAACCGCATTTGGACAAATCTGTCATCAAATAGGCTTATTCAGCCAGCCACTAACTTTTAAAAGAGAGTCATGGTTGCTTTACGTCATCATTTGCCTCATTTTTGAGGAGAGTATAGCGTCTTACGTCATTGAAAACTAACTGCAAAACTCGCACCACGTTCTTGTAATAGGTTCTCAAACGAGGCACCTCGTTCATGAGCCCCTTCACTCATGTTCCCCTTATTTTTACAATTTACATTCTTTCTAGAGACAAATCTTCAAAACTGTTGTTGCCGTGTGGACACAGATCTACAGACACACACACGCACACACTCCTTGCGATTGAGCGCTTTTCTTGTATTTTCATTTTTCATTTTTCAATTTCTTCGCGCGCGCCAATTTGTCTCCTTTGAGAATTAAGTACATGCTACCTAAAAAGGGACTATGGAAAATACAACGGGCATTAAACCCACCTCTGTCCCACCACCAACATTCCCTACACACGCATACTGTACATCCATCTAAGTTTCGAAAAATGCTGCATTATGTCTCTTTTTTTTTTATTTCTTCTCTTCATGCCTAATCTATACATCTATCCGCAAACACCGTTTCTAATTGGCCAAACAACCATTTACTCTGAAACGAGGTCAACCCTATTGTCTTTGCTCGTAATCTCATGTTACGATCATCAGTGATCAAGATGCAGTACTTGAATAGCTTGGCCATTCGAGAATTCAAGATGGGAGCCTCCTTTTTGTTAAAGTAGGAAGAGGGATTAGGATGGTGCTTAATTCCAAATGCCATGCGATAGTTGATGTTGTTGCTGTGATGACGATCATCTTCTGGGGTGTATTCTTCGTAGCGTTCTTGTTGTGATTGCTGCTGCTGCTGCTGCTGCTGCTGTTGCTGTTGCTGACTACTTGCATGATACTGATACGACGCGTCATTCACCTCTGGTGATAACCTCGTGTACGAGGATAGTTTCATGTTGAGTCCTTTCATCAACCGTTTACCCATCTCATCATGCTCATTCACCGCATGCAAAATCGTTTCGTCCACATTTGAACGCCAATTAGAATTATTCTCAAACTCAATAGTTTCATTAATGTCAGAAGCAACAGTTCCATCAAATCTTAATGGAACAACTTCGCGAGTGAGATAAAGTTCTCGAATGATAATCACCGACCTCGTTGCTACATCAGCAATTGTAGCCTCAGCTGATTTCCGCAATGCTCGCAACTCCTGGAAAACAATCAATGGAATAGTGATTTTCAAAACCCCATTTCGTACACATTTGAAAACACGCCCACAATGTTTGAGCCAAATGTTGGTGTCCAAGGTCACATACGTGATATTACTATCAATCTTATCGCCGAAATTCCCTTCAATATCATCATTGTTGTTCAAAGAACCCAAACTCAATGGATCCGTTTGTGTGCCAATGAATGCATCATTGTAAAACATCTCTCCACCACCACTGGACTGATTAAAGCCTTGATTCGAAAGGCCATGATAATTCTTTTCCAAATCGTGTTCATCGTCATAACGAACATCCTCTTCGTCCCCAATGATGTCATCTTCATGGTCGTCTCCGTCGTCGTCGTCGTCTTCTTCATCATCATCATCCACCTCTCCTTCTTCATCTTCATCCTCATCAATGATATCATCCTCCAATTCCAAATTCTCATCTTCGTAAAGATGACTATCCAATCCACTAAACCACATCTCATCCTTTTGTAAAGAGGTGAGATTCTGCGTTTCATTAGTCAAGTTTTCCGGCGAAATCGGTTGGCAGAAATTGTTGGTGGTGAATCGATCATCATTGATAAACTGCTCAGCAAAAGGATCAGTTGTGGGGTTATTATATACATGTTCATCAAACTTGAAATCGGTGCTTGTTCTAACCAAACCAAAGCTGTATTCATCCGCCAATGTTCTTGCCAATAATATAATACGAACTATCCGCTCATCATTATCATTCGCCATTTGATTTCTAGATTTCTGATCAAATGAATCACTTGGCATGTTCAATACAGGGAAAGTTCCACTAACTGGCAAATCAAACAAGTTGTTATTCTTGATCCCGGCTTCCTCAACGTCAACGTAATCACCTTTTTCACAAATAAAGTCAAACCACAATGTTCCCCAACATTTCCAAACCTCGGGAAGAAACTCATTTTCACAAAACCATGCAATATATGGCACTTGCAAATACTGAGTGTACAACGAGCACAACTTGGGACTGTTTTTCACAAACATCAACAATGAGTTCAAATAATTGATGAATGATTCCCACGGGAATAAGTTTTTGAACAACCAGTTAAACATGGGTTGTGAAACTGGATATTTTTTAACTCCTTCCCCAACACATATCAAAAAATATAACCAAACAATAACGTGTCCCGTTGATGCTTGCTTTGGTCCGACAAGGTAGTGATTCAATATTCTCATTGACAATTCCAACACCGACTTGTTGATAAACTCCAAGCTGTAGAACCAATCATAGTTGTGCAAGTGTGCAGCAACCACCGACTGTCCATCAACACCACCACCACCACCACCACTGAGACCGGCACTTGGTGCACTACTGGTATTGGCAGTATTATTTCCGCTGTCCGAATTAGTTGGCATCATTTCTTCGGATTGAGATACACTTCTAGATTTCCTCTTTCTATCCTTCTTGTCTTTTCTTTCCTTCAAGGCTTCTGGTAATTCAAAAAGTTTAGCAAATGGGTTTTTTGCATCGCCAAATCCAATCAAATGATTGATATTTGAAATTGCAAAAAGTGATCCTTTATTGAACCAAAAATTCATCTTTTCCAAAGTATTTGTAGCTGATGGTGCCGTTTGAAGTGGTGCCTGAGGTGGTATTTGAGTAGGTATATGCAGAGGATGTTGAGGTGGCAACTTTTGGAAGTACAGAGGATGATGACTTTGTGGATCGTTAATTGTCATGCTGCCTGAGCTGTAAATCTCTCTAGTGAAAAAGTTGTACCCATTGGAGTCAGAACCAAACGTCAATCCATATCTTGTCACCAAATCGATACCATACTGCAATTGCGAGTCATGAATATTTTCAACCGAAGTTCCCTCGCTATTACGTCCATTATATATGCTTAGTAACACCTTGTGTATCTTGATAAAGTCGATGATTGGAAGCTCCAACAACGAAAGAATGTTTCTTTGAGTGCAAATGTTTTCCACAACCAATCTCAAATAGTGCTGTGTTGGCACAAAGGGGTCACGACATGTTACTGACTTGCTTATATTCACCAACGCATCCAAGTTATCTTGTTGTACAGTGCACATGTGATAATGAATTTTCCCATGGCCATAAAGTGTCTTCATTGAAATAGCATACCAATACTCTGCACTAATCTTCCAATCAATGAATTTGGATGAATACAAAGCTATGGCCATTCTTGACAAATCGCCCAATTTCTCTGCCCACCATCCTTCCATCTCCAAAATAGGGTCAGTCAAGTTTGATATTATATTGAAGCAATGCGAGATAAAGCATGCACATATTTCATGATCTTGAAAAATGCCCATTATATTCTTTAAAACTTCCAAGAATCCAACAATTCCATACACCCACATTCTTCTAGGAATCTTGTACAACTCAACAATGTTTTTGCCAGTTTTGAATTGGGTTTGATTAGAAGAAGGTTTTAGGGATGTCACCAAAAAGTCATAATAATTGTCCAATAATGTCATGTTGTGGTGGTAAACTGTCCAAAGGTCATTCAGCAATTCAGAAGTTCGAGTGGGGTTGAAATTGAGCGATGAGTTGGAGTTTAATGAGCTGGAAAGATTCTGGTTTGCAAGCTGGTTCCCATAAACCATGCTGGGGTTTGTGCTAGCTGTGAGTTGATTAATTTTGATGGTGATTTCAATGCAATTTTTCTGCACCACTTCCTCGTAGTTGACAATGTTTTTGTAAGTCTCTTTTAACTTTGTTGCCAATTGTTGTTCCTCGTCTGACATTGCTCTTTGCTGCTGCTGCTGCTGTTGTTGCTGTTGCTGTTGCTGTTGTTGCTGTTGCTGTTGCTGTTGTTGCTGTTGCTGTTGCTGTTGTTGCGGTTGCGGTTGGCGCCTTGGTGATTGTTGCTGCTGCTGTTGTTGCTGTCCCAAATACTTCATATCTTGAGTTTCAGACGCTTGATTACTACTCAAAGGTTGTTGTGCCAACTTCTGCCTTAGTGTTTGTGGACGGGGGTTTGTACTAGTTTCGATATCATGCGCAGTAACCTGGTCCAAAACAGGGTTACTATCAGACAGATCGGAATGGTTTTGATGTGCCAAATGATTAGCGGCATTAACAGTGGACTTGTGATTCACTTGAGGACTGGATGGAATATCGTAAGCAGATGGGGTTGGTGTTCTCATATTATTGAAAGCCGCCTTGCGCATGCTTGTTCGAACGTTGCTTGTGTTTGAACTGTAACGCAAATGTTGTGGTGTTGTTGGTGACGAAGAAGTAGGCTGATTATCAATATTATTTACATGTCCATGTCCATGGACGTTGTTATTGTTGTTGTTGTGACCATTAGACAGAATAAATTGATGCTGTTCTTGTAAGCCAGGCATAGCTATTGGAAATTGAGATGAAATGTGCTGTTGTTGGTGTTGAATCCTTCTGTTTGCTTCATGAGCCATCTGATTTGTAAGTCGATTATTCGTTTGGCTAGTGTAATGTAAGAAAGAAAAAGTGTATTTTTATGCTGTTACTGTGATTCTAAAGGGAATGAGATGAATGTGTAGATAGATAGATAGATAGATCGGTAGACGGGTGGATGGGTAGGTTGTTATTCTGATGGCGAATGATTTATTAGGTGTGTCTGTGTATTCTCTTTGAGTTGGATTTTGATGTTGCGTTAATAAAGAATATTTAGTTTGTTGGTTGGTGTTGTTTTTGTCGACTTAATAAATGTAGAGACAGACTCAGAGTTTAGAGCGAGAGAAAAAATTTCATTACTAACTTAATAATACAAATAAGAAAGAGAAGAGTAATGAGGATAACTTTGCATACACATATAGATATAGATATATATATATATATAGATCATAATCAACATATACACATTCACAAATGCTCTTGAAATGAGAGACTCCCTAATATCTTCCTATAAAATCGTTTGTTGAAAAAGGAGGTACCAACACTTTATAGAGAACGTTTGTGTGTGACATGTCGTAAAATATTCTATTCACTCTTTGATCTCTAATGAATGACGTAAGACAGCGGATTGTCACCTCGCCTCGCCCAAAAGGGCAATCTAAGAATCGTGCAACAACACCAAGTTTGACTGTCCCTGCAAGTATTACTTCTGGATTAGAAGAATATGTTGAAGGTGGGGGATCCCTTACACAAATGGATAAGACTCCACTACCATCCCCCTTGTGCGTTCTATAGACACAGTTGTTGCTCTCAAGGAAAGAAAAACTGAGAGAGTATTTTTGTCTTTAGAAGTTTCCGCATAGAGGGTGGTCATTGGAAGATACAAATCAAACCAAGCATTAATGCACTGCGGAATGTGTGAATGTAGAAAAAGGAAATTCGAACCTCTCTAAGACACAACTAATCTCATTTTCAATGAAAACTCTACTTCATTCTTTTTTACACCTGTTTGAACTAGTCTCTACAAAAACAAATACGAGACATGTATCATCACGCTCATTATTGATTACACCAATTACACTGTGCCAATTTCCTTCTATAACAACACTCGGATCTCTCGTAGATCAAACAATTGACTTTTTGATTTTGCGTCACCTTTATAATTTTATTTTTTATTTTTTATTTTTTATTTTTTATTTTTTCTTTTCTTTTCTTTACTTTATTGCTTCTTCTTTTATACATCACAGATATAGTACGTCATCAGTGTCATCATCTTCCTACATCATCACCACCATTCACAATATTGTATCTTTGCATTGCAAACAGGGCAGACATAGGTAGGTCCAGAGCAAAGAAAGATAATACATCCACCCACTCTCCCAGCACAGCACAGCACAGCACAGCACAGCACAGCTGCATCAGAAAATTTCCCCATATCAAGTAAAACTACCAACAACAACAACAACAAAAAAAAAGTTTCATCCGTACTCTTTACAAACCATGGCCAGACTATCGGGACTACAGAAAGAAGTACTACATCTATACCGCCAATGCCAACGATGCGTATACACCAAACCTAAAGAAACCCAACCACATTGGAAAAATTATGTACGAGAGGAGTTTCACAAGTATCAGCATTTGCCAAAGAAGCAGTTTAGTACCATTGAACATTTGCTTCGTGTTGGACACCGGAGGTTTGAAATGTTTCTGAATCCTCAGATTAAGGATATACATTGAACAAGTATATATTGATTGATCGGATGATGGACTTACATGTACATAGATATTTATCCATCTCCCAAAACACAGATTCTGTCGATCTAAAGAAACGCCAACTGTATGTATATTCCAGTACACACTCATTCTTCAGTGTATTCACTCTTTTTTAAAACTGTCTAAATACTTTACTATACTCGCTCAACAACAACTCAGTCATGTCATTTCGATGACCCATATCACTCATTTCCCGCTCACCAGTCTCGTCTCTGGCCAAAGTAGGCGCGAAAACCACACTCAAATTCTTGATCCCCATTCGATTAACCTCCAGCAATGTCGACACCTTGTGCAAATGCAGACACAACATCTGCAACACTGACCGATTGGCACTAGGCAATCTCGCAACCAAATTGCACAACAAATCCAACCGCGCGTCCCTTTGGGGTTGTGAAGATGCAATGCCAATAAACTCATCATAAAACGTAATCGGTATCACTGGGTCGGGCAACTTGCGCAAGTATCGCTTCAACGCCGACGTCACGGCATGGATATCGCCATCCAATAACTCATTCAATTTATTCAATTGTCTATCGTCAAGGTCCTGTCCCAAGTTGCTAAATGCATTCTCAATGGCAACAATTGCTGAGTTCCCCCCGGAAATACGATATACTCCTTCAACTTCCAAACCCCGCTTCTCAACTTCACTTAAACAACGACTCACAATTAGTGGGATGGGTGTCTTTTCATACTCGGCCCGCTGTTGCAAGGTGGTATTGAATAATGATACTGTTGAACTCAGCTTAGATTTGGTCAAGTGTAGTCCACTAGAGTTGGAACCATTGTAGTCAGTGTTCAAGAACGAGTCAAGAATGTTGGTGGATGCCGATCTACTGAACTTGCTGCTCGTTCCCTGTCCATTGCCATTATTACTGTTGCTATGGTTGATGCCACCACCGTTGCTATTGTTGTAACCATTATTGCCAGTGTTTATACCAGGTATACGTAAACCTTGTGTGGAAACACTGTGGGGCATTGATGGGGCGGAGATGTTGCCATAGTTGCCATAGTTGCCATTATTGTCATTTTTCGTAGAGACAACCTGTGGACCTCCGGTTTTAGCTCTGCGCCAAAATTTCAACCTCGTTGCTTTGTGCGTTTGATCGTCCTCAGGGATATACGATTGCTGCTGTGGGACAGACTGCTGCTGCTGTTGTTGTTGTTGCTGTTGTTGTTGTTGTTGCTGTTGTTGTCGTTTCTGAGCTTGCGCTTGTTGTTGGTCATTATATGCCAATCCTTTGCCATCTCTTCCCCCTCCCACGGTAGATGCAGTGCTGAAACTTGTTGAAACATCATCACCCAATGGCTCAGAATCACTACTACTGAAATTGTGCATAGTGGACAACGATGGTTGCTGCTGCTTCATCTGATGTTGCTTTTGTAACAACGACTTGAGACGTTCATTCTCCTTAGCCAACTCATTATTCAGTTGGGTCAAGTACAACTTCCTCAGCTCTAAATCTTGAACCTCATGAACCAAATTATCATACTTGATACTCTCATCGGTGAAATTCAGTTGTATGGATTTCAATTGATCGCAAAGTTTCAACTTATCCTGCTTCAATCTCTTGATCTCAATATCCAAATTCAACTTGTCAGCTGACAATTTCTGCACCTCTAATCTCATAGATTTGAGATCAAATGAGGAATCACCATTGCCACCACCTTCGAAAAACATGGTTGAATCAGATGTCAGTCTTGCATGTGATTGAGTTTGACTATAAGGAGCTTTAGCTCTGTCGAACCCATTGCTGCTCATATTATCCGCTCTACTCGGTGAGGTGAAATATTGTGAATGTATCGAATTAATACCGGCAATGGTGCTGCTGCCAATAGAACTATCAGATATATGTCTAGTATGTGTCGGTTGCCCACCCTTATTAACTTCTTCTCTTGGCGAGGCCTTAAAGAAACCAAACTTGGATTGATTCCCTCCTGAAGTAGATCGTTTGTGTTTTAAATTACGAATAAGTGACGTGGTACGCGACATTTTATGCGGTTGCAGTGGCAGCTCCCCTGGTGCTGCTTGGCTTTCATCGTTTTCATCTTCCAAATTGGTGACCACTGGAGTCGCATTGCCAATGATACGAGGCGATTGATTGATTGAAAATGCAGCTGGTGGCACTTGTTCGCCGCGTAGTGATTTAGTTGGCTCTTCTTTAGGCTTTTGTGGAGTCATCAGTGATGGGTGAGGGTTGGACTTGTGTTGTTCGTACTCCTGTTGTTGTTGACGCAACTTCCTCATGTAATCTCTTTGTTCTGTTTCTTGGTTCACTGCCATCTTGTGCGAGTCATTCTCGGAGTAGGTCACCCCCTCCAAGCCTAAACCATAGGCAACAGACTCATCAAATTTCAACACCGGCAAGCGCTCCCGATTCCTTGTTGGGGTATCAGGAACAGGCATTTTAGGAGGTGGCGAAGACAAGGATGCACCAATGGGCACAGATCCATTGCCAGCACCGGATGCTGATCTATGTCTCAGTTGTTGTGGCGTGGCATACGCCAGGCTCAGATCGACCGTAAGTTCATTTTCAACCGGCACGGCATCCATCTGTATTTCGTCATTCATCTCCACTACTCTTGCTTGTCTATTTGCCTTGGCATACGGTGAAGGACATTGTGATCTCGAGTATTGCTCTTGTTCTAAAGCCAAACTCTGCACCTTCAATCTATTGTCATTGCTTGAGCTTCGACTGAGTAAGGTACCAGGCGAATCAATCATTGGAGAGCCCATAGTGGCACTGTGAAATTCATGGTCATGAAACTGTCCTGGAGACAAGATCAACAAGTTTTTGTTTTTACCATCGCCTACAACTTCCTGCGATGCAGTTTGTGGACTAAGATGCTTGGTTGGGTCTCTACTGCTAATACCAGATGACGGCTTCAAGTCTGCGGGGGCATCCAACTGGTTACCATTATCGTTGTTGTTGTTGTGGTGGATAAAAGATTTGCGCTGTTTTGATCTTGCTGGGTATTCTGATGACGCAACACCATCGGCAAGGTCGAGTTGAGCTGACTTGTCGAGATTTTGTTGTTGAGAGATTTTTGCGTTATTTGAATTGAGTTGCACGGGTGAAGTGTGGATTGATCGTGAATGAGCGCTTAGATCGCCATCACCGCCACCACCTCTAGCAGTCGAAGTTTTGGATCTCAATGATGCACCTTTGTTTTGCTTCAGAGAGGTTTCGGGCTCAATATCAGAATCTGAGCTATTTTGCACTTCCTCAATTGAAAAGTCATTTTCTGGCAGAAGCAATGGTGGGTTGGGACTGGAGTGTGTATTAAAGCTCTTTCCCGGTCTGTTTTCACCACGTGTCGCATCTTGACCATGTAACTTTTCAGCGGAATGCAAAGTACCAGAAGATGCTCTTGACTGTGTTGACTCTGTAGAAGGTACATCTTTATGACTATTTGTGTTTGAAATTAGGTCAGATGCGAGGTTTGAACCTGATGTAGCTGAATGGTGTTCTCCCGGTGCTTTTGGTAATGTCTTGTTTCTTGAGTTTATTGATAGCTGGGAATTGTTTTCTCCTTGTTTGTAGATACTAGATCGACTTTTGTTTTGGTCACCATTATGCGAATTGGTCATGTAGGATTGGATTAAACTATTTCGGGAGCTGCTGGCTGATGCTCGTTTGTAATCGTCTAAAGTAGTTTTCGAATCCTCGCCTGCTCCGCTCAACAGAGATTGACTCTTCTTTTCTTGCAATGTCGCCAATTGTCTCTTTTTGGCATCGTACCTCTTCTTTTTAGCCATTAATTTTTCATGACAATCCATGCAAAATAACCCCTTTGATGTACGTGCATACTTCAAATCCTCAATCTTCCGTTTACAAGAACGGCATTTGAAACAATTTGAACAATAGGCTTGATCACCCGTCAAAATTGCCAAATCATCAATCTTTCTTCCGCATTGCTTACAATTGTACGAACAGTTGGAGCAAATAAGATTCCCATTACCCAAGACAAGGAAATTGGAATTGCAACCTAGCGACGTGTCACACTTGGAACATTTAAAGCAATCAATGTGCCATCTGTCTTCACCCAACTCATATGCGTGACCCTCAACGATTAGATTATTGCACTTTTTACAAAGTTCTCGGTGGTTGTGATAGTCTGGGCTGTGGTAATCTTCCAAAGAAACGGGTGCTTCAGGGGATCTAGGCGTAGTGTAAGTGCTGTTGCCTGTGCCTGTGCCGGCGTTTGTTGAGGGAGTAGAAGTGTTGTTAGACTGGCGTGAGTGATTTAGTTCTATCTCTGTCATGTGTGTGTGTATGTGTGTGTGTAGGACCTTGGATGTGCAAAAGAGGGGATAGGAACGAGGAAGGGTGCTGATAAATAAGAGGAGATGTTTTGTGAATGAGCGACAAAGCAATGGGGGGGGGGGGGGGGACATTTCCGGGAATTTACATAGGAAAATGATTTACGTTGTTTTTTACACAGTTTGAGAAAAAAACATTTTTTATTGATTCGTCTGTTTTATAAAAGTTCTACTCGTTTAAAGTTACATAATTGGCAGGGAAAAGACCAACTGCACCAGTTTTGGAATGTTTTCCTGACCACCAATCCTCATCCACGAAATCAATCTCTACAATAAGATCACCTTCTTCAAAACCAATCTCATTGTCTTCGTCTTTTTCGTAGTCG
>NW_026261475.1:37673-57393 GCF_024610275.1 Lodderomyces theae
ACAGACAGACAGACACACCATATACTTCCACATCATCGTATCTTTTGTATAAACCAGAACGCGTTCGTCGTATACAGAGAAATAAGATACAAGCCACTCTATTTCAGCATATGGTGTTATACGCTTACCCAACACTTTCACAAGCTTATAAGCCTCAACGAAATATCATGCAAAACCAGAAACGCAAATACGTATTGTTTCTGCAATACTCAAAGGAGATAGACGGACGTCGAGATAGACACCGAGAGATTCTTTGATGAAACATCGAATTTGTATACAAAGGGGAGGCATACACAAAATTACTGCAACAATGCACACTGAGTAAAAAAATAAAAATAAAAAAAATAATTACAACCCCTCTTTCCTGATTTGGACAAATGAGGCATAACAACGTTTCTTCGTTAAGTGAATAGTCTTTATGTTTACCGTGCTCATGTCTCTACTTTACCATCGTATTGGTGTGTTCTCTTGCACAAATATACAATAGCCTCTATATTCAACATACATATATACATATCTACAATATTTTGCTACAGCTTATTACTCACAAGCTTACCTCTTGACCTAGATCTGCTCCAATTCTCTATCCCTTTCCCACCTCCTCAGCTGTCAAGTCCTTTTTGATTCTAATTGGTCTTCCTCTCCAATCAATTTCATGTCCCCACATAGCCTCTATCCAGATTGGCAATGCCAACACTTCCCTCAAGATCCAAACTTGTAACCACTCAATAGCCTCCCTTCCCGAACTCACCACATGTGTATCATCCATCCATCGTGGTAAATAAGTCACAATAGACGACGACGACGACGACGACGACCTACTACTTAAACAGCTAAACCATACTGACTACTCCTGTAACATGACGTGCTTTACACACAAGCACCAAATCAACATGTGCAACAAGAACCACTTGATTGAAAACCATTGGTTCAAAAACAATGTCGAGGTTCCAAAAGTACCGTATATCCCACACATAATCGACTCGGTAGTGGGCTCTATACAAGTAGCCAACAACACCATATACTTTCTCACTCGCAACCATCGCACACGACGCTCCATATAATCGTAAACTGTATTGTCATTTCGGCTCAATGGCTGCACAACTACATCACCAGTCAACCCCGTGCGCCCATTACAGTTCTCCCACAACGCAAGTCCAATCATGTTATCTTCACCAATGTATCGCGCAAAAAACTTGATGGCATGTCCAGACCCTCCACCTCCCAAAGATGTGTAGTACTGCGCGTCAGCTTTAACTTGTGCATCACTGAAGAATGCCGAGTTTTTAAACGGGATTAGTTTGACGGCTTGGTCCAAATCGGATTTGCGATACATGTTGGATTTCCCATTGACACAGGGGGCAACTGAGAAGTTGTTTATCGAAATGTAAAATTAACTTACACTACACACCTCTTTGTAAAGTAGATTGAACCGTGGATCATTAAAGGCGGAAGAGCCATTGCCATGGTTGTATCCGGGCTCTAGTTCAAGCTGGTTTGGTTTCGGTTTTGGTTTTGGTTTTGGTTTTGGTATTGGTATTGGCGTTGGCGTTGGCGTCGGCGTTGGCGTCGGCGTGGGCTTTCTATTTGTCAAATTCGAGTCTGTGCCACCAAGTGTGAAAGAAGAGTATTCCATATCATCATCTTCTTCAGATGCATTTGGTGTCACACTCCCCTCTAAATCCACCACACCTCCCTGATTGTGTGCCTCTCCAACCGTTGTCTTTTCAGAATCTATGCACAATGCCAATGGCACATGGTGAACTAGCTTAACAGGCCGCTTATACCCCAATTTCCGTCCATTATTCAAATTCGCATTCAATGTAAGGACAGAATTGCGTAAAATGTTTGAACTGGCCCATACATTGCTATCCATCACCCACAAGATATCGTACTTTGCCTTGAGAAACCCCTTTGCTAAATTGTTGACTTTTGGGTTGGGCCCATAATGCTCACTGCTGCTCTTTGTCTCCGAGTTGAAGTTTTCGCTGATAAGTATGTCAGCATCAATGGTGGGGTATCGGTTGATTAGTTTCTTGATTATTGGAATACTGGCATCCCTGGGGTCATCCACACAGAATAAAATTTGGACTTTATCCAGAGGGTAATTTTGCACAAATGAGGATTCGAGACATGACCCGAGTTCGGGATCAATTCCCTTGATTGGTCGTATTATGGTGACGCCTTCACTTGTTGCAGTTGCCTCCGCGGTGTCTGGATTATCTTCCACGGAATCTTTCTTGTATCCGCCATTTTGTTTCGATTTGGATACAGTGGCAGTAGTATATGATGAGAGAGAAGTCCGATGTCGAAACTTTAGTAGTATTTCAATAAACCCACGGGCTGCAACGGTAGAAATGATGATGTACCAGATGAAGCAGAAGATAGCTGCGCCATATCTCAAATTTGACACCTCACTCATGAAATAGTGAAGATCGATTGTAGTGTCTGTGGTAATGGGCTCTACTGTGAAGACTATTTAGATCTCTGACGTAGTTGGTACACGTCCTCCTCCTCCTCCCCCTTTGCAAAAAAATAAAAAATAAAAAATAAAAAAAATTTTTTTCTTTTTAATTTTTGTTCGATCTTTATTACTCGGGTCTTTGTCTCACTCCATCGGTCGAATCTTAAAGCCGATATAGAAAGGCGTGCGAATACGTCATAATTGAGTTAGAAACTGAAGCACTAGTTATTCTCCTCTCCAAATCAATTCACTTCGTTCAGTTGAAATGCTCATTGTGCAAACAGGCTCTTGAGTTTTTAGATATGTGATTTTGTCTTTTCAATTGTATTCAGTGTTTGTTTTGTGCTATCTGCCAAATGTCCGAGGTTTTCACCACTATTTCGTCTCTCATTTCTCGTAATTATTGCAGTAAGCATCTGTAGCGACTAAAAAGAATAACCTCCCTGTCAATTACGAATTTATGCGCTTACAAGTTTGGCTAGAGTGGTTGCAAAAGATCTTCCTTTTTCATGTGACAGTCTTGAAAAAAAGGACGGTAGGACGTGATACTTTCGTCGTAGTAAATATATCGTCGTCTTTTGGTATTCGAGCTGCGGTAATGGCTTTTGGACTATTTCGAACATCCAGATGTTTGCATGGAGCTTGTTGCAAAAAAGAAAAAATATTTCAGCTTCTAATGCCAACCACACCAACAACCGTGTTAAACAGCATGAGAAAGAGTCAACCTAGAGAGAGTGGGTACGGCGTGGAAATCGCGAAGTGGACAGACACCTTTACCTCTTCAAGAACCCCTTTTTTCAATTTTACAGAATGTATCTCTACCTAATCCGCGGATCTACTACACACCGTTTTGCGTGCGTGTGTGTGATAATTTTTTTGTGTATATTAAAACGTTGTGCCATTCTTCCTCGGTAAAAAGAAAAAAGAAAAATTCTTTGGTCGTGCATGCACTACCAACAAAACGGTGGCACGCTCCTGCATCCTTACACCAATACCTTTGTCGGCTGCCCCCACAAAACAGAAAAAAACTCCAACAGTTACACAAAGAGATGCTGTTTTCTTTTTCTTTTCTCTGTTTTTTTTTTTTTTTTCAGCGCTAAACCAATCAATTTTTAAATCAGAGGGGTTATATATATAAATATGAATGGGCCCACCACTTTTTCAAGTTTTCACTAGTTTCCTTTAAATTGATTTACTCTTTTTCCAAGTTTTTCTTTCTTTTGATTTCACCGTATTTATAGATAGACTTCCTCATCATTGCCAATCTTCTAGCTTACAAAAGAAGCGCCAGAAGAATTACAGAATAGCAGCAGGAAAGTTTACCCTCAAAAAGATTTTATACTATGTTCAAAAGCCTAACTAGACAACAAGTATTATCATTAAATAAAGCTACTGCCGCTACTACATCCCCAAAGACTTTATTCAAGATGCCTATCTTAGCCGCCAAGAAACCATTCTCCACAAGCACAGCCAAGGGTGAGACTTATAAATTACAATCACAATTGCCCAAATTGCCAGTTCCTGAATTGCAAGAAACTGCCGCCAAGTACATCAAATCCATTGAACCGTTTTTGAATCCTCAACAGTTACAAGATTCAAAAGCCAAAGTTGAAGAATTTATTAGACCAGGTGGAGCCGGTGAGCAATTGCAACAAAGATTGAATTCTTTTGCTAAAGACAAAGACAACTGGTTGGCTGAATTTTGGGATGATTACGCTTACTTGTCATACAGAGACCCTGTTGTTCCATTTGTCTCATATTTCTTTTCTCACAAGGATATCAGGAATGTTGTTGGTCAAGATCAATTGTTGAAGGCTACTTTGATTGCCTACCACACCATTGAGTTTGCTGAACAAGTTCAAAATGAAACTTTGCAACCAGAAGTTATCAAGGGAAACCCATTTTGCATGAATGCGTTCAAGTACATGTTTAACAATTCAAGAGTTCCAGCTGAAGGATCGGATGTTACTCAGCATTATGATGCTAATGCCAATAGATTTTTCGTTGTTGTATACAAAAACAACTTTTACAAAGTCCCTACTCATTCCGAACAAGGACAAAGATTGTCCAAGGGAGAAATTTACCAGCACTTGCAGCAAATCAAGAATGATCCAACTCCAAAAGGATTACCAGTTGGAGCCTTGACTTCGTTGAATAGAGATGAATGGTTGAGCGCTTACAACAATCTTTTGAAATCGCCAATCAATGAAGCTTCATTGACTGATATTTTTGCTTCTGCATTTGTTGTCTGCTTGGACTCAAACAATCCAATCACTATTGAAGAAAAATCCAAAAACTGCTGGCATGGAGATGGACAAAACAGATGGTTTGATAAACCGTTGGAGTTTTTCGTTAGCGCCAATGGTAACTCTGGTTTCCTTGGTGAGCACTCTAGAATGGATGCTACACCAACTGTTCAAATGAACAATACCATTTTGAAGCAAATTGCCGAAACCAATCCTGATGAATTGATTTCTGAAATTGCCACTGTTGCTCCTAAAGTTGGTAAAGCCGACATTTTACCATTTGACTTGAACCCTACTTCGAGACAAAATATCGCTTCGGCAGTTGCTAAATTTGACGCTACTATTGCTGCTCACGATGAAGAGATTTTCCAACATTACGGATACGGTAAGAACTTGATTAAGAAATTCAAGACTTCACCAGATGCCTATGTTCAAATGTTGATGCAATTGGCATACTACAAGTTGACCGGTAAAGTTAGACCAACTTATGAATCAGCAGCCACTAGAAAATTCTTAAAGGGAAGAACCGAGACTGGTAGAACCGTTTCCAATGAATCCAAAAAGTTTGTTGAGACTTGGACCAACCCCAAGGCCAGTATCGAAGAGAAGGTTGCCACTTTCCAAGCCGCAACCAAGCAACACGTTGCCTATTTGTCTGCAGCTGCCGATGGTAAAGGAGTTGATCGCCACTTGTTTGGTTTGAAACAAATGTTGAAACCAGGCGAAGAAGTTCCTGCCATTTTCACCGATCCAATCTTCACTTACTCTCAAACTTGGTACATTTCATCATCACAAGTTCCATCTGAGTACTTCCAATCCTGGGGTTGGTCGCAAGTGATCGATGATGGATTTGGATTGGCTTATTTGATCAATAATGACTGGATTCATGTTCATATTTCATGCAAGTATGGAAATGGATTGAGTTCTGCTCAATTGAAATGGTTCCTTGTTGACAGTGCTAATGAAATGCAAGATGTTTTGGTTAAGGGATTATTGGGAGATAAGGCTAAGTTGTAAGCATGGAAGTATGTATATATATTTATATACATATTTGAATAAGATCGTCGAGAGAGAAGAGAAACATAAAATGTAAACCACATATGCGAGAGAAGATTGTTGACTCCCAGGTATAGTGTATTCAATATAGAGAAATGGCCCTCTTTCCTTCATACAACACAATCTTTTGCGAAGATAGCGATGTACATAAACAGTTAAAGAAACAATTCATAAAGAGGGCGCCACACCGCGTCAGATGATGAGAGTAAAGAGAATTTACGGAAAACAATGTAAAAACACGCCAACATCGTCTGTCATGCGGAATGTAATACGAAATTATCATGCCTTCGTGATGCAAAAGTAAGGAAAACTTGGAGTTTTGAGTTTGATGATTGAAAGAATCAAAGTTTTTCGCTAATTTTTTGGGGAGGGTGATCACCAGAGATAAGTATTTGGTTTGTTCAGTTTGGATGGGAGTGCTATAAAGAGATCCGTTTATAAGACTCTTGAATGTTTTGTATACGGTGTGTGTATGTATTGAGTTGGAATGTATGGTTGCATTTTGTGTTGTGACCATTGAGACTCTTTTGTGTGTGTGTCTGTAGTGTTTGTGTATTTGTTTACATTTGAATCAAATACGGGTAAAGGCACCTTTTTTTGACATTACACATACCAACAATACAAAGTTACAAGTAACCGGTAACATTCACGCTTATTGTAAACCCTTATTTCTGTTTTGTCCTTTCTCCTTGTTTATTTTGACATGAAGGTACGAGTACGAAGTCAGGAACCTGTACCTGATGTCGTGTTACTAAGGGAAACAGAGGGGGGGAGGGCAATAGCAACTGGAACGACCTCCGTAAATGGATTCAGATGGGACTGCCCTTGTTTTCTTCTAGTGATACAGAAGAGATCTGCAATGCCCCGTAAAAAAGAAAAGAAAAAAATTGCAAAAATGATCCTCGGTATGTTCACAATTTAAGAAGGGGAGCGTTTGTGGAAGAACAACAAGTAATCGCATAAAATACATTCTCATATGGCAGAGAGAGAGAGAGAGAGAGAGAGAGAGAGAGAGAGNAAAGAGAGAGAGAGAAAGAGAGAGAGAGAGCGTAAACAATTGGGATATTATCATATGCAATTGCAAAGTGACTCCATGAGTATAGGTATCAGGTATGTGCCACATTGTATCATTCCACAGTAGAGGTAGTAGTCTAGCCCGAACCTCTTTCCACATAATGCTTTCCCCTTCCAACCAATTACTTGCTGAATTGTATTACGCAATTAGAATAAATGAGAAGGTCAAACTTGAGGCTCAACCTGGAGGTGAGTGTTAGATGGTGGCTGATGTCTTGATTGCAATGAGTTCCAAGCGGAACCGCATCAATCCCTTAATTTTTATTTTATTTTGTGAGTGCATGCAAATAGCAATTGAGTTAGTGATGAGTAGTGCGATAGGCGCCTTGTTAAGGGTAATGTGGCTAGTAATGACCGTTGTAACGACAACCTACTAAATTTGTTGCTTTAATGACTCGTACCTGGCTCTCCTTGTAAAAGAGAGAATTTGCTCAACTGTGCACAGCATTACTTTTTTACCAGCAAGCATTACAGAGGGTATGTATAGTCCCCCATTTTGCGTAATAGGAGAAAGAAGGAGTATCAGTCGAAGATGAAGAGAAAGTGCATGAAGAAGCCCTTACACCAAAGTACATGTAAATTAGAGAGAGAGGTTTAGCATCGTGTAACAAAAAATAAGGTGTGCTGCTTACAAGAACTTACACATAACTAAGCGAAAATTATATTTATAAAATTTCTTTTTTATTTTTTTTTTGTTGTTCTGTTGTTTACCTTTTTCGCTTTGTGTTGGTTTAGTTTTATAAATTTTTTCTTTTTTTTTTTTTTAATTTTGATCTCTCTGTGTTTCTGTATTTAAACCGATCCAGGAACAATATCTTCTCATTGATGATGCTTGATCTATAAAAGAGAGAGCAAAAGCTTCTATCAATTACCCAATTACAAGCTCTCTTCAAAAGAGACTTATTTTTTGGTCACCAGACTTATGCAAATACATGTGCGTGTAACGATCTAAAAGTTTATCAATCGTTACTGAAGAAGACAGATAACATCGCGACAATAAATACAGCGCAGACCGTTAAGTGGTCCATACTCTGACCTTGAACATACGGTCACTTTGACAAATCAGGAGCTACCGTGTGGTATTCTGCAGTTTTCTACCGAAATCTGCTGCACATTGTTCAAAAACATCATATAATTTACACCCACTAATTCGAATATAATATTACTTCACATAACTGAGAAAATCTTCCAATTTTGTGAGTGCCCAAAAAGCTGACAGACAAGGTACGAGGGGAAATATTGGATTCAGGAACGTTGAACCTTGTTGAAAAGAGCTGCTTGTTGTTAAAATACACGTCAACAGAGATTTATCATAACTAACTTACACAAATACCTGGATCAGAACTACTCGAGCCACTGCTAAACTCAAACCAGTGGAAACAAGTTGAAAAGAAAAGCACCTACTTCCCCCCCCTCTTTCTACCACGGCAATTCCAGTTTTATGTCACCAGAAACAATCATATGCCACCAAACAAACCACCTCATAAACGACGCAAACTGTCTACACTGAGTCAAGGTGGATTTGATATTCTTGAAAATAGACAAAATATACAACCACGACACCCTAACTTCAACTTAGACGGTCACCAGTTCCATTCACAATCACAATCACAATCACAATCACAAGCACAATCACAAGCATCATCAGCATACCACAATCTAGATGCGTCGTCTGCAATATATGCACAAGCCAATTTTCCCATATCGTCAAATAAATTTGAAGAACAAGACGTATATAATTACGCATCTTATGCACCACTAGCCCTTCATCCTAATGCCAATTTTCGTCAGGACATGCAAACCCCACAGTCCGGTCAGTACCCGTACAATAATGAATTTCAAGGACCAAGCACGGGTCAGGCCAACAGACGCATAGCTTCAACAGGATACGATAGATATTCAGAATATCCTTTGGTTTCACCAACTGCTCCACTAATACCTCCATCGTCTACAGGCTTTAATTTCCAACACGGGGGTCTGTACCAAAGGTCACCAACCCAACCATCGCACCACTTCCACCAGCACCAGCAACTACAACTACAAGAGCAATCACAGCAACAGCATCAGTCAGTGCGACCTACATCAAATGTTCCACAACAAAATTACTACTCAGAATCACAATTTGGGCGTCCATACCAGTCGAGTTCCTCTTACGGAAATGCATCCTACATCAACCTACAAGGAGCAGGCTCCTCTGGTTTCCAAACACCACTGTCGCAGTTCCCTTCAGTCTCTAATTATCCAGGTATTGATACCAATCTTCCGCATTCACAACAGCTGCAGGCATTTTACAATGTCAACGCATCCACTGGTGCTAATAAACTGTTTTCTCAACCACAACCTACCTTCTCAACAGGCTCACTCCAAACTTCAGTACAAGCCTCTTCCATTGCATCTGGTCCACCATCGATTCCCCCATCTGTAGTAACTACAGCACCCACTCCGGCACCAGTTGCAGCAGCAGCCGCACCGACAACTGCACCGACAACTGCACCAAGACACTTAAAAAATAACCTATCCATTTCCTCACATTTAACTTCAATATCCTTGGGTGGTGCTGCTGGCAACATGCAACAGAATATTGTTCCCCCCAATGAACACCAGATACAAAGATTCCACCGTGACACTAACCCACTCCTTGATGAACTTCTACTTGAACTATTTTCTGTTGATGGGAGTAACATGGGCGACTATTTGCATTCGTTGATTTGTAAATTAAACACCCTGTTTCCCTTGGATGATTTTTACAACTTGCTTTACAACAACGATCGTCAAATGCCGATGAGTACTGCAAATTTCAATTACAATCAGAAAATCGACAAAACCCCCAAAAGTAACATATCAGTACTAAGTCAACGCAGTTATTACTTAGTTTAAAACCTGCGATTTAGAAACCCAACCACTTTGCGGGAGATTTTCTCTCACCAAGAGCAACAACCTCCACGACAACAACAACAACTAGAAGAAGGAGATAACCGTGGTTACAATCGATTGTTTTCAATAAACATGGTGCTTAATGATGCATGTAAGGAGCGATAGTTTTAGAACTTTCTATACTACTTTGAAGTGCCGGAAAATACGGTAACCACAGACCCACAGAATTTTTCCATTCAGCGACTATCAATTTTCAAGACTTACTTCATCATTTGCCAGAAATTGATAATACGATATCCTAGCTCATCAAACACTGCAAATGAGCAACAAAAGTTGATTCTTGGACAATCAAAATTGGGTAAATTGATCAAGTTGGTGTATCCCAATACTCCTATCAAAAGGTTGGGGAGCAGGGGCGAGTCAAGGTATCACTATCTCGGAGTAGTTTGGAATGAGCATATCATAGATGCCAATATCAGGCAGTTGTGTGAGCAATATGATTTGGACAAATTGAACAAAATGTTCACTGAGGAAGGTGGTGGCGCCAATGCTGAATATAATGAGTTACTATTCCCTGGGGGCGTTCCCACTGATGTACACACGCCAATTGGTGCCATTCCTACTGGCGGGACAACAAATAAGAGAGGAAGAAAACGCAGCCGCTCAAGCGACAAGGATAAATTGAGTACACATAGAGTACAAGACGTGGAAACTAGATTGACACCTCGCCTATCGTTTATAAAAATGGAGCTGAAGTACCCAGTAGAGTCCGATTTTACCGTCATTCAACAAGTTGAGAGACAAGAGAATTGGTTTTCGAAGTTGTTGGCTGATACTTATGTAAAAGTACCCTCAATTAATCCAGAGATGATCAAAACAATGTTGCTAACAAATGCAAGTTTAGTTACTGAATCAAGCTTATTGGAAAACTTGTTGCAGTTGGTTTTTGTTCCAATTATGACACAACTGGGAAGCAGCAACTCCACAAAAACAACAACTACCAGTAATTTTGATTTGCTCATATACATAATCATCATACTCGAAGCATTGCCTATTTTACTCCTTACCAAACCGTTGGCCGATATCAATTTGGTAACCAATTTGCGTCGAAACTTTTTGTACTTGATCAATCACCTACCACAAGAGTTGGCAAAGTTGAATAACGAAAATGCAACATCAAAGCAATACAAATTCCCATCGGATACCGTCAGTACGTTTCTAAACTTGGTGAAAAAGATGATTAATTTGAATGATTTATTGATTACTTTAGTCAAATTATTGAACAAGCCGGAACAAAGTGAAATGATGGGTATGGATATTTGGTCTTTGGTGGGTGGGAAGCCCGTGGGGAGCGGATTGGTCGAAGTGGAAGATCCTCAGCCAAGCAATTTGATGAGCACTAGCTCTGCCCCGCCTGCCAAGACAGAAGATACTGCCACCAGCCCCAGCACTACAAATACCGCCTCAAATGTGTGCGCTACAAACCTCAGCTTCAAGAATGAAATAATATCGAGTGACTTGATCCACACCTTAGCTGCATTTCGGTTTAACCCAGCCACTAGCCTAAACGTTAAACTGGCCCTGGCCATTTCACTGAGTTTTATAAGTGAAGATGTTTCCCTACTTGACGAATTTTTCAGGGTTGATTTATTGCAATTTTTGAATGGCGGATCAGATGCCCATTGTACCTCGTCATTACAATACTCTTCTTTGAAGGACAAGTATCAAATTGACACAAGTATAGGAGAGCAAGCATCATTGCAGAAAATACTACAAATACCCCAACAACATCGTGATACAGCACCCACCAGCACACCAATCGGACAAAATTTTAATACAAGTGAACAATCGCGTTGTTTAAAATCTATTTTAACAACGAACGAAATGAAAAGAGTGACGTCGTTATTAGCATTAATCGATACGAAGTTGTTATCGCCACATTTCAAATCCAAATACCCCATTCAAGTTTTCAACAACTACATCACTTTCATGTTGAATGATGTATTGAAGCATATATTCATAAAGCAACGGCAACAGAAACAAACACAAGAAGAGTTTTTAGAGGAGGGGAGCAGCACTTTGCCGCAAGCTAGCAGACATGGAGCCAACTTCAACGCAAATACCGATTCAAGTCAGAGTAGTTTTGGCAGTTGGTGGGTTTTCAACTCAATTGTTCTGGAATATTTGAGTTTAATGGGAGAAATCCTGGGATTGCGAGACTTATTAGAATAGAAGGAGCAAGATAGAAGGTAATATTTATATAGATCTTTATCATTTGCATTAGGTAGTTGATGTGATTGGTAGCATTTTAAATATTTTTTTGATGCAATTTTGATGTGCCGAACGCATCGAATTTGCGAAGAGCAGAAGCAAACCCTACTCCTTCTTAAGAGAGATACATTCCATCCCACTCTAGCCCAGATATACTCGATAGGTATCTATTCACTATGCATACCTACCAGCAGAATTCCATAAAGTTGATTGCAGGAAACTCACATATCCAGCTATGCGAAAAAGTAGCTGCTAAACTAGGCATTGATATAGCCCGCGTGGGAGCTTTCCAATACACAAACACCGAAACTGCTGTTGCCATTGGCGAGTCAGTTCGAGATGAGGATGTCTACATTTTACAAACGGGAACTGGAGAAACTGAAATCAACGATTTCGTAATGGAGTTACTATTTATGATTAACGCTTGTCGAGTTGCTAGTGCAAGACGAATCACTGCGGTGATCCCCAGTTTCCCCTACGCTAGACAAGACAAGAAGGATAAGTCCAGAGCACCAATAACCGCTAAATTGATTGCCAACTTATTACAAACTGCTGGCTGTAACCATGTCATCACTATGGATTTACATGCTAGTCAAATTCAAGGGTTCTTCAGTATACCCGTTGATAACTTGTACGCTGAGCCTAGTGTATTGCGGTATATCAGAGAGAAATATAACAAGGACGATATAATCATGGTGAGTCCTGATGCTGGTGGTGCAAAGAGAGTTGCCAGTTTAGCTGACAAGTTGGATATTCAATTCGCCTTGATCCATAAAGAACGTCAAAAGGCTAATGAAATTTCGCGAATGGTTCTTGTGGGTGATGTTACCGACAAGATTTGTATTCTTGTTGACGATATAGCTGACACTTGTGGTACGTTGTGTAAAGCGGCCGACGTTTTGTTGGAGAATAAAGCTCGAAAAGTGGTTTGTATGGTTACTCATGCTATTTTGTCGCAAAATGCCATTGACAAGTTGAACGGTTCCAAAATTGATAAATTGGTTTGTACCAATACCTTGCCTATCCAGGATAAATTGGCAAAATGTCACAAGATGGAGACTTTGGACATTAGTGCGACGCTAGCTGAGGCTATAAGAAGACTACATAATGGGGAAAGCGTCAGTTACTTGTTCAATCATGTACCGGAGTAATTATGTAAGTTCATAGAATATAACTATTTTTCAGTTCATTTCTCCGTTCATTGCTCCGCTCATAGATCCTCGGTTACTTGCACCAAGTACCATGTAACTCCCACACTCAACTTGAAAGGGTTATGCTCCAATGAGCTAGCTTGGTCAGGTGACACCTTGTGCTCATTGATCAGCTGCACCCTTCCAATTATCCACTCCTTACCAGTCATGTTCAAGCGCAGCGTATCCAAGAAATAGTGCGGTGCGCCAACATTGAATGCAGCCCACGGTTGATTCTCCTCACTGTCATCTCCCTTCTGGTTATCATCCCTTGTTGGAAGAAATAACAACAAATCATTTTCCTCAAATGAATTGATTGATATCTTGTGCTTATTGCGTGAAACCAACTTCCTAATCTCTTGTTCTTTCAATTTATTATCCTTTGTTTGTCGTTTAGCAAAACCTTCAACATCTTTAAATCTCTTGGAAATGGCATTAAGGAAAAATCTCGTATTGCTTGAATTTTCATCTGCCAATTGAATGTTTCCCTTGAAGTTTATAAGATGTATAAATGAGTCGAATTGAGATTGTTCGCCATCAAATACTGCTTTGAATTTAGTAACCAACTTTTCGGCTTCCTCATCGTACTTGTCTACATTGACAATTTCATTATCATCAGATGAACTATCAGGTGGAAGACAGGGCGAAGCTGGGATTTCATTTAACCACCGCATTCCCTCCTCAATGTCGTCAATTACTTTTGAGGTCGGCGTAGCTGTAACAGATACCAACGACGCATCTCCATCTAAATTCGCTGTACTCTTTTTCGGTTTCAATCCTTTAACACGTTTAATTTTGAAAATGTCTCCCTCTTTCACCAACAACAACCCCATCGATTCCAAAACGCAACAAATCTCGATAAACGATTCAAAATATCCTTCAATTGTCAATTTTAGCTTATTCAACAAAGTGGTGATCAACGAAATCGATTCAACAATTAGTTGATCATGCTTCTGTTGTTTGACTTGAGTCAACTCCATCAAGTTTTCATAATCCTCAGTCACTTCGTCCAACTTCGATTTAATTCTGGTGAGCTCATTCTGATTAGTGGTTCTCTCCTGAGCAAACTCGGACTCTTTTGAAGACATGTTTGACAACAAGTCATTCTTCATTCTATTGGCGTCATTTAATTCGTTTCGTAAAATGGCAATGGTCCCACCAAGACTTGAAATCTCTTGTTCGTGGTGGGATTGCTCCCTTTCCATTATCGATACCCTGCTGCTCAACTGGCCAATGGTACGATCCTTTGTCTCCAATTTCTTTTCCAAATTTTCAAACTCTTTAGAGCTTAATCTGCTCTCTAATTTGTAAAGTCTGAATTCCTCTTCACGCAGTGTCAATTTGCCATCAAGAGTTTCAATTTCCTTCTTGTGACTTGTTTTGAGTTTCTCCATTTCCTGTCGCAACTGCGAGATTATTTCATCTTGATTGTCTCGCTCTTTCCGCAAGTGTTCATTCTCTGTCGTAAGTTCAGAGTTGGCTCGTCTCAACTTGATATTATCAAGATGCTTATCAACCCCCGATGTATCCAACACCTGTGACTGAGTTGAGCTTATACTTTCCTTTGATGGAGTCCTTTTCTGCAAAAGCTTTGTGGGATCCGACTTTACAACAGGCGTTGAAGAAGGCTGCTTGGGATCAATAATCATGCTCATCCTATTTTCAGAATAATTCCCATTACGAAACACGGGCCAGTTGGTGATATTCTTGTATTGTTGTTGGTGTAGGAGACTTTCTAGTTTCTTGATTCTAGATTTGAGTCCACTAACAACATTCAAATCAAGATCCACATTCTCTTGAGACTCTTTACCTGACAGATTACCTAATTTGTCAACCGGTTGCTCTGAAACCGAACCTAAAGATGATATTAGTTTAGTTATTCTCTTCATGTTGTTTGTTGACTGTTTCATATCCTTGAAATTCTTGCGCAACAATCCAGGAAAGTGAGTGGACACTTGAGAAGTCTCCAACAAGGATATGTAGTCGAGGATATCATCCCTGTCGATTTGAACATTCTGTAATAGCACAAACGTGGGAATCTTGTCCGTGTTCCCAACTAGTGTTATGTCAACATTGGGCAAGACTCCTACAAAGTTGTCATTATTGATGTAATTGAGAAAAGTCCCCACTTTCTTGTTCCACACTTCTCGAAACGCCCTTTCGTTCTCTCCAATTGATGTGACCTGCTCGCTGAAATTGTGAACAACACCTTTGGAATAAAAATCGTACCATTCAAACTGCCGCCTTTTCTCCACCATAGCAAATCCAAACAACAACGGCATATCAATTGTCAAAGATAACAAGTCTTCGCACTTTTTTACATCCTGAATAGATCTATGACTGACAGCACTTGAGTTATCAGCTCCGTTGTCTTCCATCAACGACTTAATCTCAGCTTTAAGATTGACTGCCTTCATTTGCAAATTAGCAATGATGGAGTATATCTTTGGCCCGTCTTTTATTAGTTGCTGTTTAAATGATTCCAAATCTAAGTAGTACTTGTACAAGTCGTTTGCATCATTTTTGAGGTCAATTGAAATATGAGACTTGTGCTTATTGAGTACTTGCTCAAGTGTGGCCCCATGCACATTCAAAAATTCAGTGGTAACGAGTTGGGCTTTGGCCTTTATCCGATTCACTAATTCGTTCAAATTTGTGTTCTTGAATCGATCTATTGATTGTCTTCGTGCCCTCTCAATGTGCTCATCCACTTTCGTTCGATCCAGTTTCATAATTTTACACATCTCGTTCAACTCAGTGAATTTCCCAGTAATTAATGGAAGTTGCTTCGCCACATATGTTGCTGCACTCTGCAAGGAATCGTAATCAAGAAAATCAACCAACTTGATTCGCTTGTCTTTGAGTTTAACAACTGGTAGGTGCTGTAGATTTTTGTAGCTTTCCGTCCAACTTTTATGCAACGTTTTGATGCTAATGAGATTGATATAATTGAAGTGGTGACTAAAGCTCTTTTCAACTTCGGTGGTGAAGCTTGTGGCGAATTGAAATAGCGCTGTCAAGGACTTGAATATGGCGTTGATTTGTTGTATTAATGACAGACATCGACTTTCGAGAATATTGCTCTTTCGTGCTATTTCTCTGGCCCATGCTTGATAGCTCGTGACGCTGCTTGCAACATCTCTAGAACGCGCTTTTGGAAAATCAGCCAAAGGCAGCGGTTCTGGAGAACTGATATCATCTTTTGACGAATGCAAAATATACGAGTTGAGTAATTTCCGATCAATTTCCGAGATAAACAAACGCTTGTCAAAAACAAACACCTCAGAAATGTCATTGATGGAATTGTAGTTGATCTTGATGCCGAAGGAAGTCAACAAGAAAAGATCATCCACATTCTCTATTGAAAACGATTGCAGTAGGAAACTTTTGAACTCCAGGAGGGTGGGGAATCGAATTGGTTTCGGTATTCTAATAGATGTTCCCTCATGGGCATTATAAACCATCAAATATGAGATATCAGACATGTCCGGTCAATGAAACTTAGTTGCTAAAATAATGGGATGGGGATGGCAAATTGGTGCGTACAGTTTTTGATGACTGTTCCGCAACTTGAAGGATCAATTTTGTGAGGTGTGAACTTTGTAAAATCCTTGCTTCTCCATACAGATGTGCAGAATTTGAGAGTAATTGCCCAAATAAAAGTTATAAGGGTAGTCTTTCTTGCATCAAATGCAAACCGCTAGAGTAACTGAAGTAGTTGTAGGAATTGTATTGTGGCAGGAGAGCTCTAGCTCTCACCGAAAATGTTCCTGCTACCGAGATTCAGTGCGACTTTTTATTACCTTCACATAAATATCAAGCAACAAACCGATGATGAGGCTTTCACTACATAAAGCAAAGAATGCATATCACGAAACATTTCTTTAGTATTGAATTCTGATGAGCGTATTTTAGACGAGATGAGTTTTGTACATTATGGAAGTTGACATTTTCCTTTGCATGAAGGAGGAGCTGTCACGTGAAAGTGTTGCTTGTCTCACACGACAGCTACAGCCCCTCCAGTCCAATCTATACTCACATTTTAGTTGCAAGATGTGCACCGGTACTTTCAACTCCTCTTTCATAGCAGAGATGCTACAAAAACATACACATACGTGATATTCGAAATGTATTCTCACATTTTTATTTATACACTTACTTTAAATTTGATCCGAGTGTCTCTCTCTCTCTCTCCCTCTCACTCTTTCTCTCCTGTCATGTCTTAACGAATGAAGCGTCTCACCTTTCACTGCTTAATACCATCCACGATATTGAGCCGAGTCTTGATATCCATATTGAGGATATTGCTGGTAAGCACCGTATTGTGGAATCACAGGTTGTTGAGCGTTTGGTTGGGTCTGGGTTTGCGGTTGAGTTTGCTGTTGCTGTGAATTTTGTTGAGAACCTTCACTTTCAGCAGTACCAGGTTGACCTTGACCTTGGTGTGCACCTTGTTGTGGTTGTGGTGGATAAGAGTAACCAGGATACCTATTTGCATATTGGTTTGGGTTGTAGTACTGTTGCTGTCCAAACCCATTACTGGAAACAGAGCCTTGTGCACTTCCCGGAATACTTGCTTGCTGAGCAGTTTGTTGAGCATTTTGTGCTGGTTGTCCTACTGAACCTAAACCATTTGAACCTAATGCACCAGCGGCATTGAAATATGGGTTGTTGTAGTAGTAGTTGTAGTATGGATAACCAAACGGAGTTGGAATTTGTTGTTGCTGTTGTTGGTGTTGTTGACTCAAACCAGCAGCAGATTGCTGTTGCAAACCTGTTTGGCCGGTAACTGGGCTTTGTGTAGAGTCAATAGAGCCACCATTAACAGCTTGCTGAGCGTACTGAGCGTATCCACCAGCAGCCGCAGGAGTAGCAACATTGTGGGTTGCTGCAGGTGATGCAATACCGCCAAAGGCCTGTTGACTGTAAGCACTGTAGTCATAGCCTGGGTACCCACCAAACTGGGATCCTGGCTGAGCAGCTTGTTGCGGGTACTGTTGTTGCTGAAATTGGTTGTAGTAATCGTACTGAGCTTGCTGAGTAGGGAAGTTTTGTGAAGGTTGTTGCGACTGTTTACCATATGGAGTTGGTTGTTGAGGTTGTTGAGGTTGCTGCTGCTGCTGTTGCTGTTGTTGTTGTTGTTGACTTCCAGCATTTTGGTCCAAACTTGCTTGAGATTGTTGATCATAAGATCCATAACGTTGTGGTTGTTCGGGTTGTTGTGTTTCCTGTTGTTGAGCTTGTTGTTGCGCTTGAGTGTCTTGATTATCTTCAGCGTCTAAGGACAAGGAACCAAATGAAATACCAACGGAATTAACCTGTTGAGAGGAAGGCAAAACAACTTGGGGTGTCTGTACAACTGGTTGCTCTTGGTATGCAATAGGTTCAGCAGCCACTTGTGGAGTCTCATCTTGTTGATAAGCTTGGTTTTCAGCAACTGCTGGTGCAGAAGGCTGGCTCTCACTTTCAGTAGTTTCCTTGACTTGCTCGTCTTGTGGGACTGGTTCAGAGGCGTTTTGGGTTTCTGCTGGGCGCTTTTGAATTTTGGTTGGCTTTGGCTTTGGTTTTGTCTTTGGGGTTATTGCCGATGCCCATGATCCTTGGTTTAATTCAGGGATGTTTGCCTCCTTCAATACAGGCTTGGGCTTTTCGATAGGAGCTTCTTCTCCCGCCAGCTTTTCTTCCGTAGTTGGCTTAGTAGTATGTTCTGCTGCAGCTTCAGGTTGTGCACCAAGGTGTTCTTCACTAGGTTTTGATGCTTGTTCCTGTTCCGCTTGTGGTTGCTGCTGCTGCTGCTGCTGCTGCTGTTGTTGTTGTTTCTGTGGTTTTGGTTTATCAGTGCCCAATGCTGATGCCCAGGAGCCCGATGGTTCTGCTGAAGTTTCCTGTTTGGTGGCATGTGGGGCGTTGGTGGTAGCTTTATCGCCCGATCTAGCGGGCTTCTTTGGTCCTGATTGTTGTTTCTTTGGTGGTCTTGTAGATGATTTGGGTTTGTTTGAGAATTTCTTGTCACCCGATGAAGTATGGTTGGAAGTGTGTGCGTTATTTACATTATTGGCTACATCTTCCTTTGGTTTCTTGACCTTATCCTTTTTGCTAGGTTCCCACCGGGAAACTTTATTGTTCACAATCAAATCGATGACAATTTCGAGCGCGTGATGGTGTTCATCAAGTAAGCCACTTAATTCATCAGCTTCCCAATCAGGAAACATCTCGACCAAACTGGTCAATTCTGATGATGTGCTATTGTTGTTACCATTGAATCTTTTCAGTTGATTCTTGAAGGTCTTTCGATTCGTCGACATTTGTAGTTGTGTGCGTGAGTGATGTGAAGTCTTTAAAGCAACGTTGTCTCAATATCTATCACGTTTATTCTCTCCCTATGATTGATCAATGATTAGAACAGTTAAAATTGATAGATGTAAACAATAGTTGGTGTAGTTGTAATGGTACGCCTTTTGGTTAAAATTTTTCTTTTCGTTTCTTTTTCTTTTTTTTTTTTTTTTTTTTTTTTTTTTTTTTTTTTTTTTTTATTTTTTTTTTTT